>NW_025967753.1:10690-25000 GCF_021869965.1 Rhincodon typus | reverse complement strand
GTTTCCACTTTCACTGTCTCAGGTGTTACCTCAGATCAATTGGCTGGCAGAGTGACCAAGGTACTAGTGCCAATGAAGTCTGGGTAGGCTTATCCATATTCAGCATGTAGCCAAAGATCTTCCTTTGGTGAACTGACCACAGGTTCATAAATGTTAGGCATTTGTACCTCTGCTATTTGGATACCTGCAAGGGAGACTTGAAGATGGTGCGCCCTGACACAGATATCTGGAAGACAGTTGCAATTTGGCCATGGCCTCTGCAGGGTGGTTATTTTGAAAGGGTGTTGCAATTGAGCAGAAATAAAAATTCCAGTCTGCTGAGAAGTGAGCCCAGAGAAAATAGAGGCCAGGGAATCCTACACCTTCTCAGCCAACTGTCTTCCTTTGCAGCAAATGTCGCAGAGACTGCAATGTTATAATGGGGTTTCTGAGCCACACCATGTGATGCTGAACATGACTGTGAATCCAGTAGGACTTTTGAGTTCTAAAGTAGCCATATTGCACTTGAAACCTTAACTCTGTGTCTCTCTCCACAGATGTTGCCAGACCTATTAAGTTACTCCAACATTCTCTGTGTTTTAGATTTCCACCATCTGCAAGATTTTGATTTTATTACACTATTCTGGTATATATGCCCTGGCTGCGATACCTCAATTGATCCCTGAGCAGAACATTAGCCTGGAATCAGGGCACTTTTGGAATGCTATCAAGATTGGATGAGCCAACACTTCTGCAAGCCTAACAGCAGCAAATGTATTCTGTTCTCACCACCAATTACATTCTTCTGACTTTTATATTATCAAATTCCCAGCAACCATTTCAAACTAAATTAAGAGGTTCAGAGTCTTGGACTGCCTTTAGCCTTAAATTCAACCTCCTCCATTACTGTGCTTTCTTGTCCCTCCACAATTATTTATCTCCTGTAACTGAAAAGTCACTGTTTTACATCTTGAGACCTATTAACTTTCCTAAAACTCTCCTAGCAGACCTCATCTTAACAGATCATTCAAAATACATACTTGCTCCATTGCATAAAGTCCCACATTTCCACTACAAACATTCTTTCCAAATAGCTTTTCCTCCCTTCCCCAATAAGTTAGCTTCAAATTTCTTTTCCTGGTTCTCAGACATTTCTGTATTTTGTTTTTATTCATTCGTGGAATGCGGGCATCGTTGCCCATCTGTAGTTGCCCTCAATGATATCTTGCCACATACGTTGTGATCTGTTTCTCTAATATTGAGGTACACTTGATTTGTTCATCCACAACACTGTGCCTATTCCCCTCTCTGGAACTGACTGTCTTCTTCTTGCTATCTTGTAGCCTACCTCCTTGTTCTAAAAAATCTCTAAATGTTTCTCTTTAATTTTGCCTTTGAATTCCCACTCTCATTCTCCTTTTTTACATATTTCCCCTTCATTTTAAAATCATTTCCAATTTTCATATATTATGTAATTGCACAATTTATGAAAAAAATCAGGTAAAAACCAAAATCCAAATACAGGTGATTAACCCCAAAGTATTTTGCAGCTGGTTACAGTAATTCTTCACCTCCATAAAATATATATTTCTTTAAGAAATATACATTTTTATAATCAATATTTTCAGAGCCTTTTCCTTCCTTTCTAAACCAACGTTAAACCAAAACCTACAGAAATTAATGGAAAGTTCCTTCGTTGGACACCCAGTCATGGAAACCAGAAGGGCTCCATTTTGAATTCTGATTTAATGATGTTACAAGTGACCATACATCAAAAGTACACCATTCATTGTGAAGCATTTTGAGGTCCTGTAGCTCACAAAAAGAGATGTATAAGCACAATCTTTATTTGCTCACTGATTTTGATCTGCAATGGTAGGAGAGAGGCTGCTGCAAGTGACCACATAGGGTGAAATTTAAAGCCCTATGCTGGCATGTTTGAAGCTGCAGAGACCTATATAAAATAGAATAAGCAGCCAATCATTCACCACCCTTGAGCTTTTGCCTGTATTGCAGAGAGTGGGAAACACTTTACAGACAACCCCACACACCCGTCCACTCCCTTAGGATTATTGAGGGCCTTCAGTGCACAATCAGCTGCAACTTAAAGGCTTCATTCGACCTCTAATGCAATGTTCCAGTCTGCAGGGTAAGAGACAAGCGAACAGAACAGCCCAACAACCTCAACAGCATGAGTTCCTGTTGTGCAGGAAGGAGCCCCTCCTTCCAGATGATACCTTGTCTGTATTGGGAGGCACTCTCACTGAAGGTGTACATCTGTTTTTGACTCCCCATGCAGACATCTCCAACTCAATCCCTTCCTCTGCTTCCCAATAGTCCACTCGGCCAACCACAACTATGCTGAGGTCTCCCAACCATATATGCCGAAAGTTCCGAACCACAAGCCTGGAGAGATCTTCACTTCCTCAGGATTGTTTGTCCTGAAGTGTTCTTGGAGATCGCAATAAACCTGTTGGACTATAAACTGGTGTTGTGTGATTTCTGACCTTGTCCCCAAAGTGGTCATTGTTAACTCCAGGTGGTACTAGGACGACAGACCTAATGGGCTACTTGACAATCTGATTAGCTGGTAACTCACAGGGCTGGGGAGGGTCTTCCTGTCCCTGAAGGGTGGAAGTTGCACTCTTAACTAATTATGGATGCCCAATGGGTATTGTGGTTGTGGGGATGAGGGTAGGGGTGGGCATCCAGATTTCATGTCATCAGGTTTCTGGGTGACTTTTATGGTGTGGAGGATTTATTCTGTCCCCTTGTAAAATCCACACGTGTCTCCATGCAAAAGAGAATAAAGTCAGTCAGATTTCCTATTCCTGATCACTACCCTGCTGGATGGATTTTATGAGGTTTAGTTTTAAGTCAGGATGCTATAAGCTCTCAGCTATGATGATAGATTTCTCAACATTGCCCAAACATAATGCAATAACTAACAGTTGAGATATTGGAGAACCATTGGTTCTAACAAAATTATGCTCCAGCACAGGTTGTGGTTTTTGGAAGAGGAAGAAAACAAATTTGATAAAATATCTGCTTAATATTTCTTGCAGTCAATTGAAATTTCATATGAATTTTAAAAATATGCTGTTGAAATCCTACTTCTCAGTTATTAGTAGAATAAGCCTTCTAATTTAGAAAATATTATAAGGGCATTGATTTTGCTAAATGCTAAGTAGGAGAATGTATGGAAAAATTGTATGCTTTCAGCCTCAGCAACTCAAGTTGTCAAAATCTGATACAGTTTGTTGTTTTATACCAACAAAGTAATGAATCAAGCTTATTTACGCTAATGGATACAGGCAATTATTCAGAAACGAGGATGTGCGAGGTATGGAGGTGACAGCTCTCTTTATTTCTGCAGACATCCCAGCACATGCATATTAATGAGAAATGCAATTTATAAGAAGAGTTAAACTTCTCTCTCTTGGTCTCACAAACAAGCTTGAAATCTCCGGAATTTTCACAGGTGTTATAAAACTGGAAAGTTTCTTGCATCAATGCTCCTGCAGATCTGCCTGCATTTTAAAAGCAACATCATTTCATCAATAGCAAACTTGGAAAGTGGTTCACTTTATCCAAAGCCTCCCTATTGATTTTCACAACTGGGGAGAGGTGTAGCGGCAGTGTGTTATAGTGTGGCAGTTGATAGAGGACCTTTGTTTTATGAAGTTTGAAGGCGATGATGATGGCTTGGACTCAGTGTGCACAAACACATGCATCATCTGCATACTGTAGTTTAATGACAAAGGATAAAATGACTTTGAATCTGGAATGCAGGTGACAAAGGAAATGCTTCAAGGACACCCTCAAAGCCTCCTTCAAAATGTGCAACATTCCCATCAACACCTGGGAAGCCATGGCTCAAGACTGCCTGAAGTGAGAAGAAAGCATCTGGCAGGGATGGATCTATGCACCCTTCAAGTTTCCTAACAGATGGTAAGCTAAGCTCAATGTCAGCAGAGAAAGAAGCACACATATGTCTTAGTCTCCTTCCCTCCAATTCACCCAGCCACAGTCTAGAAATTACAGGCTGGACTCTTCAGTTATCTGAAAATGTACTTTTAGTATGGCAGGAAGTCATGTTTGACCACGATGGTCTGTCTTAAAGGAAGAAGTTCCTAGCCAACATCACAAAAATACATTATCGGGTTTTATCTCATTTCTATTTCTAGGAGCTTGCTGTTCACAAATAGCAGTACAACATTGAGCACTTGTCAAAAAAGGACTCTTTGAGTGATTAGTGCTTTACAAATTGTTTTATGTTAGAGATTAAGACACTAATGGGGTTTATGAACCAATTTTCAACTTGTTTTGTAGGGGAACAGCAATAAAATAAAAATAAAAGCAAAATATTATGGATGCTGGAAATGGAAAAGAAAATCAGAAAGTGCTGGAGAAATTCGGCAGAACCAGCAGCATCTGTGGGCAGAGAAACATAATGTGAAACGACTTCTGGAATCACACTGGCCTGGAAAGATTTGACTTTGTTTACATCTCTCTCTCCACAGATACTGCCAGACCTGCTGGGTTTCTCCAGCACACCCTATTTGTGTTTTTTAAAAGTAATTATTTTTGCAGCTCGACTCTTGAGTTAGGAGATGATGTGGGTTTTGATTTTGGGGCAAACCCGTGCCAAATGCCCGACAAACACTGAATTTTGGTGCAAGTAGCCTGCATTGCAACTGCTGGGGGAGCTAGGAGCTGGACCAGGATCCAGGAGCGTGGCCGGAAGCTGACCCTCCCCGCCTCCTGTCGCGGATTGTTTCCGGTTCAGCTGGGTGACAGCGCAGCTTGGCGACGGGCGGACATCTTGAAGCTTCAGTTGGTGTTCGGAGGAGGGAGTCGATCTGGCGGGGGCCTCCTTCTCGACCGGCGACTGGACTCTCATTTCAGCCGAGTGATCGCAGGGAGGTGAGTGCTTACGCTTCTCCTTCCTTCCTTCCTTCTTTCCACAACCCCCCCATCCCCCCACCAATGTCCGCCTGCTAAAAGTTAATTTTTCTGCCGGGGCCGGAAGTTGGGATCGAGTGAGCTGGAGCTGGAGCTGGAGCTGGAGCTGGAGCTGGGAGTCTGAGGTCTGGGGTCTGGGGTCTGGGGTCTGGGGTGTGAGGTGGGGGTTGAGCCCTCTCCCGGGGCGCGCATACACATGCGGTCGCTGCCCTCCATCTCCCCGGCCTCTGGGGCCAGGACCTTACCCAACCTGGACCTCGAGCAGGTGCAGAGACTGTGAGCCGCCCCCTTCCCTCCTCCCCTCGGGCAGAGATGGCAAACCGGACGCCTTTCACTGTTAAAATTTAATATTTTTGTAAATCCTGCGTGTTCCCTTAAAAACAAAGTCGTTCCCTTTTAAATAGCGCCCTTATCTTTACCACCTTCTCCCACCCCCAACTGTTTCTTCCCACGGTCTCACTGATTGCGATCAATGCAGACTTGTGTTTAAGTAGCGCCTTGTCCTGTCTCAAAGCTCTTGGCCCCGCGAATGTCTTCGAAGTGCAATCGCTGTTGTGCCGGCAAACGTCAAGTAGAATCACTGTGCAGATAGAGGCCATTCTGCCCATCGAGTCCTCACCGACCATCTGAAACGCTGCATGACTAAGTGACCAGAAACAAGGAATTGGGTAGTTTTGTTGATGGACAAGCTCCGTTTCCTCTTCAGCGTTGAAATTTAACTGAGCTCAGTTTGCCCTGGCCAGATAGTGACAGGAAAATTCTGATCTCCTTGACCCCACATCGATTGCTGTTTGGGTGTTAGGTTCAATTTGTGCTTGTAACAAATGACAGTCCTAGGTCTCCTCGGTTTGAAATTGTTTGTTTTGTCTCTTTAAGAAACAAAATCTTCATTACTAAGGTCTGAAGCACTTTCATTATTAAATGGATATGACTGTTTTGATAACACACTCAATGTCAACCTTAAAATATTGAGTTCAGCTACTTTAATATACTTGCCTATGGATAATTTCGGGCAATATCTGTCCAATGCAAAATATGCAGGAACCAAATTGGGCAGTTTGTTTCAATGATGTGATAGGGTGAATGATTCTGAATCGGGCGTTCTGAAACATTCAAATACTTAATTACACTGTACAGTACAGATGCAGGCTATTCGGTTTATTGGGTTTATTCAAGCGTTTATGCTCCATGCAAACCACCTCCCACCCAATGCATTATTTGCATTTTGTGGCTTTGTTGACCTGTTTCTGCTTTTATTAATTTGTTTGTGTCCCTATCCCATTAAGATAATTTTCCAAGGGAAGTGTGACTTCTTTATGTCTACTACCAGAGTACAACACCTCTCACATGTATTTTGAAATTACTTTGCCATTTACACATCCATTCTCCAGATTTTTTGAGCTTGTTTTGTATTTTATTGTAATCTTGCTATTAGCCATGTGTCCCAATATGGTATCTGCAAGTTTTGATATTGCACTTCTGATTCCTTTCATTCTTAGATAATTTTTGCATTCAGTGTACAATAATGGTCCCTGCACCAATTCCTATGGAGGACCACTACCATAAGGTCAGACATAGACCATTTGGCCTATGAAGTCTACTTTGTCATTCAATGCAATCATGACTGATCTAATATCCCAACTCCACCTTCCTTATCCCTATAAATCCTTAATTCCATTACTGATTAGAAATATGTATATCTCAACCTTTAATATACTTAATTACCCAGCTTTGACAGCCCTCCACAGCAAAGAATTTCACAAATTGACTACTCTCTTGGAGAAAAGTTTCCTCCTCATCTCTGTCTTAAATGGACAACGCTTACTCCGAGATTGTACCCTCTGGTCCTAGATTCTCTCACCTTGATAGCCAGTAAATACTTTGAATACTTACTTTTTGGTTTATATTCAGTTTTTGATTTGTTCTGCTACTTGTCTCCAGAATCTGCATGCTAGCCTGTAGGCATAAGCTCTCATTTACCTTAATGAAAGGTATTTTGAAAGTCCATCTAATATTGCACCTACTGAATCAACTTTACTCTTGCTTTTTATGACTTCAAAGAACTCCGTAAACTGACTATTGTATGTGCAGTTTCTGGGTGGTTGGCGTTAACACTTGAGTAAATATTCCATTTGTTAACGATTAATTTTTAGTTAACTTCACAATAACTCCTTATTTGTTCTGTCTCCCTTTTGAATATAGGAATAATATTGATTGTCCACTATTTTCCTGATCCGGTTCACTATTCTATGGATTTTATTTTGAATCTGCTAGCTCTTCCTTAGTTCTGTTTTAACTGTGTGGATGCAATTAATTTTGAACAAAAATTAATCATTTCTAAATTTAATTAGTCCAACAATTATCTCTCTCCATCTTAATTGTCTATTTTTGTTTTAGATTTCATTTTAATGCTATATCTGTCAGAATGTCGTACAGCATGGATACAGACCCTTTGGTCCAATGCGTCCATGCCGACCAAGTTTCCCAAAATAAACTAGTCTCATTTGCCTCTATTTGGCCCATATCCCTCTAAACCTTTCTTATTCATGTACCTGTCCAAATGTCTTTTAAATTTTGTAACTACATCTGTATCTGCCACTTTCTCTGCCAGCTTGTTCCATATGCGCACCACCCTCTTTGTGAAAACATTGCCCCTCCAGTCCCTTTTAAATCTTTCTCCTGTCACCTTAAAATTAAGCCCTCCAGTTTTGAACTTCCCAACCCCACGGAAAGCACCTTGCTATTCACTTTATACTGAGTTTGTAAACCTCTAAGGTCACCCTTCAACCTCCTTAGTTATTCATTCTGGTAAAAACTAAGGAAAATTAACTATCATGACTTCTTCCATTTCCTTACACTAATTTGCACTGAGATTCGATCACCAATTGGCTCTGTGCTTGCTGACCTACTTTTGTTCCCAGTCCAGCAATGGGACTTTTAATTTTAAAATTCTCATCCTTGTTCTCAAGTCTCTGCTTGACATTACCTTTCCCAATAGCTAGCCTCCCCGAACATTGAGATTTTTGCATGCATCCAGTTGTGCTCTTTGATTTCCCCAATTTTAATTCCTCCACCTTCAAGTTGTTGAGCTTTCAGTTTCCTAAGCCTTGAACTTTGGAATTCCTTCTTATAGAATCCTTACAGTGCAGAAAAAGGCAATTTGAGCAATTAAGTCTGAAACAACCCTCCAAAAAGCATCTCACCCAGACCCACTTTCCCATCCTGTCCCTGTAACCCTGCATCTACCATGGCTAATTCAATTAGCCTGCACGTTCCTGGTGTGAGGGAGGAAACCAGACATCCAGCAGAAATCCACACAGACATAGGGAGAACATGTACAGTCACCCACAGCTGGTATTCCAGGCGTCCCTGGTGCTTTGAAGCAGCAGTGCTAACTACTGTGCTTGCTGCCCACTTCCATACTTTTCTACCTCTATCCCCTTTTTAAATTGCAACTAAAATTTTGTCCTAATATGTTTGAGTAACTTGTTCCTGTGAAGCCATGGAGCATTTATGATGTTAAAAGTGGTACACAAATGCATGGGGTTTCAAATGATTCCATCTTTCTTTAATATTGTATTGTCCCCTTCCATAATTAGATGGTCTACAGGTTACTCTTCAAAGCATGATCAAATCACTCCTCCTACATCCTAATTGATATGGATTCTGTTTTTTTAACTGTTCTTGTTATTTCTGATTAGTACAGCTACCTTTCCTTCCCTGTTTTGTCTCTATCCTTTATAAGTGTGTTATGTCCTGCTGTATTTAACTGCCAGTCTTGTTCTCCATGTGGCCAAGTCTCAGTTGATCCTACATCTAATTTACCACCACAAGTTATTGCTTTGGATTCCCCCCGATACTGTGTGCATTACAGTACAGCCGACTTAGTTTATTCTTATTGACTGTGCTTCCCTCCACCCGCGCCCCCCCGCCCCCCCCATAGTAATGTTCTGTAAATGTTTCTGTTCCATGACTGTTTATGCTTCTATTATTCTTTTCCTTTATTCTCAGCAACTTTTTTCTTGATGTATTTGAGGTATTTCTGCCACATCTTCCTTCACCCCATCTTGCTAGTTTCAAGTCTCATCCCTAGTCTTAGTTAATTCTTTTCACATTGACCTAGGTATCATTGTCCCACTATCCAGAACCTTCCTGTCTCGGTGACCCATAAAATTATTCCCACTTTCCTGCACCGCTCTGAGCTTTGCAGTCACCTTTTCATTTGTCAATTCTTATCAATTAGCATGTGGCTGGGGTGATGCTTCGATACACGTGTCGTTTTTCAATTCGTAACTCCCAGTGCACCCTCAGAAGGATCTTACTACTTTTCTATATCATTGATCCTGATAAAGACCAGGTCATCAGGGGCTACCCTCAACTCCTAGATTAAAAGGAGTGCTATTTTATGAATATTGACATATATAAGCAAAGTGCACATTGTACAAAGTGTGTGCATTTTTTGACTTGAAAATTAAGTTACTGGATGACGATATTTGCATATTTTTGAAAGAACTACTGAAAGAGCTAAAAGGCAGGGAAGTAGCAAAACAAGTTTCAGTACAGAGGCACTGTACCTTAACACTGATTAATCAGTAACTTTGTTTTTCCTGTTGGGAAAATCCACATTGCTGGTTCAGCAGGAAAATCAATTACTTTTTTTCTTTTCAGGAGCCTATCCCAGGATCACCATGACGGATTCTAAGTATTTCACAACGACTAAGAAAGGTAGCAACTTTTCATCTCTCTCTCCAATCTAACAAATATAAATTTGTTAAAGTGTTGTCAACCTGAAGTAAACTTTGCAGCTTGTTTACTGTAACTCTTGCAAAACTATATCTGCTTTGTAGAAAGAACTGGTTTAACACATCATGAAATTACTGGCAAGTCATTTGCAGTACCACGTTCAGAATATTCAATTCTAGTTACGCTCTTTCCTCTTCTGTGTTCTTTTTTTCTTCACTGTAGAAGTTTGAAGAGCGGATCTGTTAGGAAGTATAATATCCTGATGTGGTTGTGGTAGTATATCGACAGGTACAATCGTTTGTTCGTTGCACTGAAAGAAAAAATTCCAGTCTAATTCACATGTTGGACATGAACAACTGAAATCAATTATTCCTATGATATCAGGTTGGAGTCACACCCAAGCAGGAGTTTGGAATTGTGCTTTTAACAGATATCAGTTTATGTAGCTTTGGCTTGCAGTTACTCCTAGACAATCTGATTTTTAGTGATGTTTCAGTGATACATCAGCTGAGATACTGGGAAGACCTTGTTCAATATTTGAATGTTTTTTTCTTCTTGAGAGCTTTCAGTTTTGTTGCAGAATCATAAAAATTCTTGCCACACAGAAACCATTTGACCTGTCATATTTGTGCTGGCTGAAAAAGAACCATCAAACCTAATATTTTCCAATTCTTAATCTGTATTCTTGTAGGATGCACCACTTCTTGTGTATATGTATATACTTTTCAAATGCAACAAATATTCTGCTTCTGCCACTTTATCAGGAACAAAGATGTGTCCTTGTCTCTTCTCTAGTTTTAACTACCCTAAATTGTTGAACCCTAAAAGAAACAGCTCTGTCCTGTCCACTGTACTTAGATTCTTCATAATTTTTTACATCCCAATTAAATCTCCTTTGTTGCAAAGAAAATAATCCCATTCAGTTCAATTTTCCTTTATAGTTAAAATGCTGCAGTCCAGTCACAATCTATGTAAATCTCTCCACCAATCTCTCTTGTGGATCACATTCTTCCAGTAATGAGACCAAAACTGTATTCAGTTCCAATTGAATGATGGTACCGCTGACCTAGCGGCTATCCCTCAATAATACATCGAAATGGCCTAGATGTACTGTTCAGGTTTTATGGCTTTCAAACTTGATGTATGCATATGAATAACCCAGTACATACAAATACTAAAGTGCTGTATTTTTAATGGGTTGGTGTAGCCTTTCCTAGGGCCCTTTATCAAGCAGTAATAGTAGAACATATCTAAAGTTTCAAGCAGGCTGCTCTGACTGTTGTTCAGGATATGGTGAGTAAAGATAAGGTAACTGTAAGCCTGTGTCACATTTTGCATTGTAAGTATTTTAATAATTACACTTGATAAAATAACTGAACAGTATAGTGCCTGCCCAATCTTTTGCTATTTCCTTAGCAACTGAAATGAGCAGAATTTAACCAGTTTGACATGAGCTGCTTTGTTTCCTTATATATTAAATGCAACAAAAGTAAAGCACCTCACAGTAGTAAATGTATGTAAGATATTAAAGAGCACACACGTGACTTTGACATGAAACTTGAATTTTAGTTGTATTTAGATTGTATTTAATGAGCAGTACTTAATTGTACTATATTTAAAAATTATGCTCACAAGTTTTAGTTCTGTTGGTGCTTGCTTTCACAAATGTAAGATTGTCATTGTTGACTGCTTGCAAGGTTATAGCGACATTGAAGCCTTCCCCAAAGCATGTCCTTTAGATTTATTTACTGCAGGGGAATGTAGTGTTTGTATAGTAATAGATGTCAATCTATCCACTGCAAGACCCAAGGACAAAGTAAGTTATGACACTTGTGTTGCTGATATTTCTGAGTGGGGCTAATTAAATGATGCGCTCTGGTTGCAAACTTGAGCCGTGTTTTTGATGACAACCTTTGCCATAGCATTAAAGTTTTGTAAATACTCAAGATCTTTGAAATAGAATCACTTCTGAGTTCAGTCCACTACTGGCCTCATTGTACAACTGGATAAAGAGGCGCTAGCTGCCCTGTGCACCAGACTTTTGGACAGCACTCAATTTCACTTATTTAGTATACTGCATTTTATTTGTGTAATTGTAATCTCTTTGGCTTAATATGTGAAAATTGTAAAACACAATGTTAATGAAGAAAAGGCATTCCAAAAGAATGGTGCTGCAGTTTCATCCAGTAGAATTTGCAGCCAATGAAGTAATTTAGCACTCTTCCCTAATTCTTATTGTCTTGGTGATTGTCTCAAGTTGAACCAGACTGTTTTATGACTGTCATATTCGATTCTGAGACACTTTGACACTTTGGGCCCCATGTACACTAAATCCCCTGTTATCCAGTCTGTGTATGGAATTGTTTTGTTTTTGGGGGAGTGGGAGGTGTAATTGGCAGGGAGCAGTGCTGATCTCACAAGTCTGGTTGCATGAGACATACTCTTCTAGGAACCCAATACAGTACACTCTATTATTTTTTGAATAAAAAGTAATCTAAATGTCAAAAGGGCAGTGCAGTTACTTCCTGAGTTCTAGAAACTCTGATTATATTTTGTAGTGGCACCCATTTGAGGGAGGACGCCAGGCTGTTAGTGGTGGCTGGGTGAACTACCGCACGGTGCAGCAGAACTGTTCAGTTAGATGTTTTTGAACAAACTTTATTAAAATGGGAATTTCTTTGAAAATTTGCTGGTTGCAAGAGAATCCAGGTGCTTGGTACTACATAAGAGCATTTACTGTACTCTGTATCACAAAGACTGCCTACCTCCTCCATTTTATTTAATGCCTTGACCCATCTTCCACCAAAACTCTTATCCCTGCCTCTAGGCTCAAATTCCAAAACTTTCCTAGCTGATTTCCTCCTCTTCAATCTTTATAAACTTCAGTTCATCCAAAAGTTTGCTATTCAAATTTTAGATAAAGTCCAAATGGTTCATTGCCCCTGTTTGTGTTTACTTATGTCAACTCCTAGTCCCCCAACGTATCAAAGTCCTTGTTTTAAATCCTATCTTGGCTTTGATTCACCCTATCCCTGACCTTACATGCCCCAATTACCTTGCACTCCACATTTTCTGTCTTTATTTTGTCTTTGCCTTTGTGTATTGTAGAAGTCAAAGTAATATTCCGCTTTATGATGTATTGATCTTTTTACAGAACTTAAAATCTAAATTGTATCTTCTCTTCAGTCAAAACTGTCTT
This sequence comes from Rhincodon typus, assembly GCF_021869965.1. Classification (NCBI taxonomy): domain Eukaryota; kingdom Metazoa; phylum Chordata; class Chondrichthyes; order Orectolobiformes; family Rhincodontidae; genus Rhincodon; species Rhincodon typus. The sequence continues at coordinate 12,114 of NW_025967753.1, read as the reverse complement.
GTCATTGGAAATGGAGGATAAAGAATAATCGTTTTTGATGACTACAGGCAATATTATGTTAAGCTTTGGGGCTGGTGGCAATGCAGCAGCCCAACAGGTATCAGACAGGGAGTAGGAGTAAATTACAGGCTGGTCTTGTGATAACTAATGTGTGTGTGCAGCAGAGAGAAAAAAATTAAAAGGACTGGAAAAACAGGTCTGCACAACAACAAAAAGGAACATAGCCAAAGATAGATTTTTAATTAATTATTGCAAACATTAATAAATAATTTAAAACCGAAAGAACTGCGGATGCTGTAAACCAGGAGCAAAAATAAAGTTGCTGGAAAAGCTCAGCAGGTCTGGCAGCATCTGTGATGGAATAAACAGAGTTAACGTTTCGGGACCGGTGACCCTTCCTCAGAACTTGCTGTGATGTACTAGTGAATTTCCATGAATTGTTGATGCAAAATTGTAAAGAATATATTTCTGGAAAATGGATGGCTACAAGCTTCATCTCACTAAGGTTCTCAATGTTCTGTTCAAGAAAATTAATCCATTTTCTTTGAACTCTAGGTGAAATCTTTGAACTCAAAGCTGAGCTCAACAGTGACAAGAAAGAAAAGAAGAAAGAAGCAGTGAAGAAAGTGATTGCTTCAATGACAGTTGGGAAAGATGTCAGGTATGAACAATTTCATAAATTTGAGTAATTCTTTGTTGTAAAATTGAATAGGAGAAAATTGGAATAATTTTCAAATGGAAAGCTTTACATAATATCTAAAAGGCTCACTGATTTTCTTACCTACGTACATGGAGCATTCAGGCTAAATCTTGCATTTTGTAGCATCAGTATTATGTTGATTCAAATTTTGCAAGTGGCGACTTTGTGGTGTGACAAAAGATAATGCATCTTCTTTAAAATTAGATATGCTAATTTTTCTTTTAGAAGTATTTAAAGTTACTTTAAATGCATTTTTATTTTTGTGATCCAAAGCAAGTGAAAGCTTTGGTTTCTATAATGTGTAACTATTAGACATATTCTATACATCTGATGGAAGTCCATACAGCAAATTTGATTCAATTCTTTTTCAGGATATTTTTGGCATTTTTTAGTTGCATGTGTCAATATTATATTTGTATTCTCAACAGTTGAGCCTTATAGATACATTTAAACAGAAAGGGCCTCAAAGTATTGTCCAAACAGTTGAATAGGGAAGCGACAAGGATTTGAAATGAGGAGGAGGGAGTTTGAGTCTATGAAAATAAAAATAACCGAGGCACTACTCTTAAAAAAAAACTCCTGCAGTGATTTCCTAGAGCTGAGATGACAGACGTCCAGTAACCACAGCAATCTTCCTTTGTGCAAGGTATGACTCGAGTCAGCGGAGAGACTTCCACAATCTCCGTTGATTTCAATTTTCCTAAATCTCCGTTGATTTCAATTT
>NW_025967753.1:0-10680 GCF_021869965.1 Rhincodon typus | reverse complement strand
TTTCAATTTTCCTAAATCTCCGTTGATTTCAATTTTCCTAAATCTCCTCGACGCCATGAATGCTGCCTTGATGTCAAAGGCAGTTATTCTTGCCTCACATCTCGAATTAAGCTCTTTTGTCTGTGTTTTGACCAAGACTGCAATGAGGTCAGCAGCTAAGTGGCCCTGGAACTCAAACTGATCATCAATGAGCAGGTGTTATTCCTTTGCTGCTTGATAGCACTTTTGATGACCTGTTCCATCACTTTGATGGTCTAAAGTTGACTGAGGGCAGTAATTGCCTGAGTTAGATTTGTCCTGGCTATGGTGCAAGAACATACCTGGGCAATTTTCCACTTTGTCAGGTAGATGTAAGGGTTTTATCTGTGCTAGAACAGTTTGGTTTTGGACATGGTTTGTTTTGGAGCACAGTTCTTATGTGCTATTTCCAGAATGTTGTCAGGGTCTGTAGCTTTTGCCACATCCAATGACTTCAGCTGTTTCTTAATATCATGTGGAGTGAATTGAATTCATTGAAGATTGTGGAATAGAATGTCAGTTTGACTGGGCAGTTAGAAAGGCCTAGGGACCAGTACCTGAGTTCACGGATTAGTGAAAGATTGAAGTGCACGATTTGTGCAATCCAGAGCCCAGGACTGGAGAGTGGCCACACGAGAGAGCAGTAGCTGAACTGGGGAGCAGAGAGAAAGGAGGGCAAATACCCATGGCACACTTTCAAAATCAAGCCACTGAGCAATCATAAAATACAAATGGACACAAGCTATTATTGTTACGGATCAGGGAAGGAATGTTTTGGAGCATATTGGACTGAACTGTACAGTGATCTGTGAAAGCCACATCTTGAGCTGCATGTATAATTTCACATTCAGAAGTACCGTGGGCTGTTTTAAATTGAGCTTTGTTGAAGAATTTGCAAGAAAATCTAATGTTTGACCTTGAAAGATATGTGAGAAACCTTGAGCGTTTACAAGGTATTAAATGATGTAGAAGAATTCCTAAGTCTCTGCAGTATTTTTGGATAATGCAAAATAAGCAGATATGGAAATAATCAAAAACAAATAATTCAAATAAATACACTCGGCTGACAAGTCATCTGACCTGATGGGGTTCATCCAAACATTATAAAAGAAGCAGTTGGAGATAATGACAGATGCATCCATTTTAACTTCCTTGAACTCCCTTTATACTGGAAAAGTCCCATCATATTGCAAAATAATGAACGTAACTATGCTATTCGTGAAAAAGAGAAGACAGAAATGTAATGCAACCCAAGATCTCTCATAGGGGAAATGCTAAAATCTATCATTAAGGAGTTTATAGCATGGCCCTTAAACAAAATTTAAAAATGCAATTAAGCTGAGTCAGTATCATCTTGTTAAAGGGAAATCATGTTTGAATAATTTATTTGGGTCCTTTTGAGGAAAAAAGACAAGTGACATGGACAAAGCAGAACCTGTAGATCTGGTGTACTTGAATTTTCAAAAAGAGTTTGAAGAAGTGCCACATTGTAATATGCAGAATAAGAACACATGGTGTAAGGGCGTAACACTATCATGGACAGAGGAGCAGTAAGAAGGGATAAATGGATCATTTTCACATTGGCGAGCCGTCTCCAGTTGTGTGCTTATTTGTATGCCTAATTTATATAAATTACTTGGGGGAAAAGAGACCAAATATATGCTTGGTAAATTTACTGATTACATGAAGATAGGTAGAAAAGTAAGTTATGTAGAGGATGTTAAAAGTTTACAAATGAATTTAGTTTGGCTAAGTATATTGGCAGATGGAGTATAATGAGGCAAAATGTGGACTTGCCCATCTTTGGCAGCAAGATAGAAAAGCAGTATATTTAACCGGAGAAAGACTGCAAAACTCTGATACAGAGGGATCTGGTTTCCTGTTACGCAAAATGGTAGAATGCAAGTAGTGATTTGGAAGGCATATGGATTGTTAGTATTAATTAGAAGAGAAATAGAACATTAAAAGTGGGGATGTTATGCTAAACTGTACAGGGTGTTGATGAGACCAGATCTGGAGTACTGTGCAATATAATGGCATTAGAAGCAGTTCAAAAAAAGGTTTTTAATCGATGCAGGACTTGCCTTATGAGGAGAAGTTGGATCTGTATCTGTGAGTTCAGAAGAATAAGACATGATCTAATTGAAACCTAAAATCCTGAGGGGACTTGACAAAGTTAATGCTAAAGTTGTCTCCAAAACGAATGACTACAGATTAAAAATTGGGGACCTCCCATCTAAGATGGAGATGAGAATAGTTTTTTTGAGGGTCGGCCATCTGTGGATTCTAGTCCCCATATTGATGGAGGCAGAATGATTGAATGTTTTTAAGGTTGCATTAGTTTCTTGATTGACAAGGGAATCAGTGTATTGCAGGTGGGCAGGAGATTGACGTTCAGGCTGCAATCAGATCAGCCATGATCTAATCAAAAAGCAGGGCAGCCCTTTATCCTTGTAGATAATTAATACTTGGTGGTTAGTACCTGGAATGGTTTTATTGGAGGGTATTGGGGACAGAACACTAGAATCATTAAAAAGGCTGTTAAATGCTATGAGATAACAAGGTGTAGAGCTTGATGGACACAGCAGGCCAAGCAGCATCGGAGGAGCCGGAAGGCTGACGTTTCGGGCCGCCATTGGCCCCCAAAACGGGCTTCTTCCACCTCCCAAATCCCCAACCCTACCCAGGACCTTTCCCACAATGTGCCGCCGCCATTGGCCATGTGGCCACTGACTGAGCACCCACGGATGATGCCTACCACCCTGTTAAATGCTATGTTTGGGCAGATCCTTTGATTTTTACAAAGGAATAGGCTTAAGAACAGGAGCAGGCAGTTCAGTCTCTCAAGCCTGCTGCACCATTCAATACAATTGTGGCTGAACTCATCTTGGTCTTAACTCTACTTTCCGGCCGACTCTCCATATTCCTTCAACCCGTTACTAATTAAAAATCTGTCTATCTGCTCAAATTTACTTAACTGCCCAGACATCCACCATACACTAGGGTAATGAATTGCACAGATTCACAACCTTTTGAGAGAAACAATTTCTCCTCATTGTTTTAAATCTGCTACCTGTTACCTTGAAACTAAGAGCTCTCATGCTAGATTGCTCCTCAAGAGGAAAAATCCTCTCTACATCAACTTTGTCAAAGTCCTTTGGCATCTTATAAACCTTAAGTAAATCTCCTGTCATTTTTCTAAGCTTTAGAAAGTATAAATCTAAATTGTTCAATGTCTCTTCATAAGACAAAGCCCACTGGTGTTAATCTAGTGAACCTCCACTGAACTGACCCCAATGCAATTACATCCTTCCTGAAGTAAGGGGGCTAAAGCTATACGCAGTCCTCTAGATACGGTCTCACTAATGTCTTGTACAGCTGTAGCAACACTTCCCTATTCTATTCCTTTAGCAATAAATGTTAAACTTCTATTAGGTTTTCTTATTGCCTGCTGTACCTGCATGCTAGTTTTCTGTGACGCATGCACAAGAACGCCAAGATTCTTCTGCACAAAGCACTCTGTTTCTCTTCATTTAGGTAATAAGTTGCCTTTCTATTCTTTTGACCAAAATGGATAATCTAACACTTGTCCACATTAAACTCCATCTGCCATAGTTTGGCCCATTCACCTACACTTTCCATATCCATTTACAAATTTCTATTTCTTTATTGCAACGTACTTTCCTACATATTTTAGTGACATCTGCAAATTTGGCTACAGTACCTCCATCCCTTCATCCAAGTTATTAATATGGATTATGTAGCTAGCTTGTGAAAGAATTATCAACTGCAGTTCGATGGTAAAGTTACTATATTCTTCCCCCAGATAATATCATGGTATTTCAATTAAGTAGAAAATAACTAATCATTTAAATGTAGCAATACAAACAATGCAGCAGAATGAAATTTTGTTTAAAATTTGTGTTCAGTTAATGTGAATTAGGCAATGTCAATTATATGGTAATTGTACCACAGATTTCTAATGTTGCAATTTTTTTTATTGTGATTAGCATCACTGCTGAACACTAAGTGTAAATTAAGCCTTTCAGCTCCATATTGACCATGTGGAATATTTCATTGGGCAAAATCTGTTGTGTCGTGATCTCTCCAAAAGGTGCACAACCAAAGATGTATTTCCCTCCCCACCCCTATCTGCCTTTCGTAGGGACCGCTCTCTCCATGACTCCCTTGTCTGCTCCACCCTCCCCACTAACCCCATCAGTCCTGGCACCTTTCCACTCAACCGCAGGAAGTGCTACACTTGCCCCTACACCACCCCCCTCACTTCCATTCAAGGCACCAAAGAAACCTTCCGCATCAGATGGGTTCATCTGCACATCCATCAACGTGGTCTGCTGCATCCGCTGCTCCCAATGTGGCCTCCTCTACATCGGGGAGGCTCGGAGACCATTTTGTAGAGAACCTGCGCTCTGTTCACGACAAATGACAACACCTTCCAGTTGCGAACCATTTCAACTCCCCCTCCCGTTCCCTGAACGACATGGGCCTTCTCCAGTGTCACAGTGACGCCACCCACAAACTGGAGGAGCAGCACCTCCTATTCCGTCTCGGGAGCTGACAGCCCAATGGCCTAAACGTGGATTTTACCGGTTTCAAAATCTCCCCAGCCCCGGCTTCATCCCATGACCAACCCTCCCTTTCATCCCCACCTCCTTGACACAACCTGTCCATCTTCCCTCCCACCTTACTGACCAATCCCCAGCACTCCCTATCACCATCCCACCTACCTTCCCCAGCCCACGCCTCCTCTCTATTTATTTCTGAACTCCCTTCCCCTTCCTCATTTCTGAAGGAGGGTCCTGCCCTGAAACGTCAACTTTCCTGCTCCTCTGCTGCCTGGCCTGCTGTGTTCCTCCAGCTCCACACTGTGTTATCTCTGACTGCAGCATCTGCAGTTCTTGCTATCTCTGAGTTGTTCTTTAGTCCCTTTCAGTACTAGAAAATTTATAAGTCCCTCATTGTACAAGTTATTTCTGGGCTTCTAACAAGTTTTACTGTAAATTAATATGAACATAAAAATACCAGTTAGAATTAACCCTTGTCATCAGATCTGTTAACTTTACAATAACGTAAAGTGCACAATGTACACTTTCAGACCAGTTTCTAAGACATGGAATCATGCAGTAAGGCTTGTGGGACCTTTTTTCAATGGCAGGAGTGAAAATTCTATTTTTAAAGATGGTTGTGTGTTTATTGAGATTACACTTAATTTTTCAATGAAAGGTTAAGTTTCTGGTATTGAAGGGAACAGATGAACAATCAACACCTTTTATGGGACAGGGATCCCTTAACAAATTTTGAACAGTAATGTAATTTATGTAACGAAAGAATTTTTAAATTGGTTCGCTGTGTTTAGTTATTGCCCTGCTAATTCTGTGGTGACTATTTGAGAAATGTATTCACATGACTCAAGTTATAACACAAATGGATAAACACAGGTCGGCACAACATCGAGGGCCGAAGGGCCTGTACTGCGCCGTAATGTTCTATGTTCTATGTTCTAAATATCAATTTTTTTAATTTGTCAGGATGTTCCAGTTATTTGTGCTTTCTTGCATTATAGCGCCCTCTTTCCTGATGTTGTTAACTGCATGCAGACAGACAACCTGGAGCTTAAGAAGCTGGTGTATCTTTATCTAATGAACTATGCCAAGAGTCAGCCTGATATGGCAATTATGGCAGTCAACACCTTCGTTAAGGTATATATTTTGATAAATTGTTTCAGAATTTTTAACAGACTTGTATACAAAGCTTCACTAAATCCGGGCAGCACAGAAGTATAATCAGGATAATGTTTAAATGTAGATCCCAAAAGTAAGTGAACAGTCCATTAACCAATTGCAACACCTAATCTGCAGCTCTCTAAAACAGTACATTTTATCAGCAATCTAACTTAGCACTTTATCTATTAAAATGTACACTGTGTACTTAAACAAAAAGTCTTATTGATGACAAGCTAATATCTTTAATTAACTAAACTTAAAGCTAATTTCTCAGATTGTGCCCCATCCTGGTGGTGGTAGGTGAGGGACTGGGTTGCTTATTGATTCATGATATTTCTGTTCATCTTGTGTTCCAAAACAATCCCAATCATAAAGTGAATTTTTTTTTTCATTATTGCCTGTAAATGTCCTCAAGTGTTAGGGCAGTCCCAACCCAGTTTCCAGTGAGCATTCATCCATACAGTTGTGCACATGATTCAATTAGGTGAACTCTTGTCTCTGAAACAGAAGGTTTTAGGTTATTGTCCAATTACAATACGTTACTGCTTTAAATCATTCTGCATTTTTGCAGCAGTACTACACTGATAGATAAAATGTTAAAATTGTGTGCTTGTTCTGTTGGCTCAAATAAATGCTAAAGATTCAATGGCACAATTTGAAGAACTAGAAGTTCGGAGTAATCAGTCAGCATTTCTCTTTCAACCAGTGCTATTTGAATAAAATTATGCTGTCTAGTAACTGGCAACATCATCCAATCCCCAAGCCTCTAAAACAGTAAATCTGATCAGTAATTTGTGTATTTTTCATCCTATGCATTAAAATGGGCATACCATGTTAAAAAGATGAATACTAATGGTGTACTGATATTCTAAGAAAACTAAGCTGTTTTTCTTTGCTATTGGTAGGATCCTACTGCGTGCAAAAAGTGTGCAACATTTTTCCCTTCGACAGCAGCAACTGCACTTCAAAAGTAAAACACCTGATGTGTGGCTGTTAGGTGTTTAAAAAAATATAATTGTGCGACTCAAGTTCCTCCTTTCTCAAGGTTTCCTATAATTCAGGATGAGTTAGTATCAAAATGGGAAAATCTGCACTACTGTGTTGTTAATGCCTGAGTTATAATCTAAATTATTGGGTTTAGATAAGAAGGAGCTTCATTATGTTTGAGTTCTGCGTATTGTTGCTTGGAATTTGTTGTTACATAGACACTCTTTTAGAGCTGTAAAATATTGAAATTAGAATATGTACTTCAATTGTCGATTCATCCATTTGAAATCCATAAACTTCCTACAGTGTTCAGTATACATTCTTAAATGTATAGTGTCATGCCTTTTCCTGCTTTTTACTGTTAAGAATTCTGGTAAACCACTACAACCCTATATAGCTTACTAGATTGCAGAAATCAAAATGATTGTCTTGATGCTTTATCAAGAAAAATAAATAAAATATAAATATGTTTACATTTTGTAATACTTGATAATTTGGTTAAACTTTTATTCAAGCATTGAAATTAAATATCAGGATAATGTTGTTAGATGTATCGTGTTTATACATTTCTATTAATGGTAATTCTGTCATGTTGTTGAATCTGTCAATCTTATTTTTTTCCAAGTGATCTACAAGTACCTAGTACTTAGTTTCCACATTACGATGTTATAAACAATGATTACACAGAATCATTTACCTCTCAGATCTTGATCTGCAATGTTTCATTTGAGTAGTTATTTAGCATTCCTTGTTTAAGTTGGCTGAGTTAATAAGCTGCCAAATGAAAAAATATGGTAAAGATGCTCATATTCTTGAGGTTCATTATTAGTACTGTTGTGAAAATTGGCCTTTTCCCTAAGGAGTTGATAACTAGCAGGCTGCCTTCTGATTTTTCTCCTTTTGCTGCTACCATTCCAAAAGCAGTATATTATGATGCATACTGTTTCCAAGTGCTAGACAACTTCCACTAATTTGCTGATGATCATTTATGGGTAAGGCATGTATTAAATATGCATGTTTTCAAATTGAATTGTTGGGTCATAGCTGGAAGTAAGGATTCGTGTTACTTTACCTCCTGCATATTCCACTCTAATTAACTAATTCTGCTCATATCTGGGACTTTGTGGTTGTGTGGATGAAAAAGATCGACGATACTATTTACAACTAATCAACTCAGTTCAGTGTTGTGTAAATGTAAAATTTGTCACTCCTCTTAATCTTCATGTATGATATCCCAAAACTCCACATTTTCTGCATAACTGAAATTAAGAATGGATACTCTTCCATTTCTAAAGCTGTGATTGAGTGTGATTTGATGTTAAAATTTCAGGACTGTGAAGATCCCAATCCACTTATTAGAGCGCTGGCAGTGAGAACCATGGGCTGTATCCGTGTAGATAAAATCACTGAGTACTTGTGCGAGCCCTTGCGAAAATGTCTGAAGGATGAAGATCCCTATGTACGAAAGACTGCTGCTGTTTGTGTAGCTAAACTACATGATATCAATGCACAGCTCGTTGAAGATCAGGGATTTCTGGACACTCTCAAGGACTTGATATCGGATTCCAATCCAATGGTAAACAAACTATTAAACCTGCTCCTAACATATCTGTAGACACTAATATAAAACTTCCTACTGATCTGGTAGACATAGAAAATATATTGTGGGATAATCTAACCTGTAGCTGAATTCTGCAATCACCTCTTGGTAAAAGTAGGGAGATCTTTTAATAAAACGAATGTTGCTTTCCTAAAGTCAGAAAACACGGGAAGCACCCAGATAGTCAGACAGGATTTATAAGAAAGGGGGGATTGGTAAGAAAGAGGAAAGTTAATGTTTAAGAGTACAATTCTACTGAAAGATTGTAGTTGTAATCTCAATGTTTTGCTCCTTTTTTTACAGTTACTGTGACAGTTGCAGCATTTATTTTTCCAGATTTCTAGCAGCTGCTGTATGTTATTTTGTAGGTTAATGTGTTTATGTTCATTCTGCTGACCTGGTCATATAATTTGGCAGACTTTTTGCTATGAACATCTTAAACATTTGGATAGTTGCTAACATTTTAAAATATTACAATGTACCTTCTCAACCAAGTAAATTTCCCAAATTTTTCCATGAGGATGACTGTGGAGCCCAGTAATATTTCCAATTTATTAATTCTACAATTTCCTCTCTTGCGCCTTTTCAATGTTACTAGTTAATGAAAATCAACTTTGCTTATTTTGTAAGCTCAGTAGCTGATGTAGCACTGAAGGCACAATGCAATGCAGATCTGATCTAGTGTTAGCAGACTGGAGGTGATTCTTCTGTTTAGTACACCAGAGTTCTCTTTACTGGAAACTTCACCCTTGGCATGATAATGAGGGGAAAATTTTTCTAATTTTAAAAAAAAAAGTTTCTAAATGACAAGTTGGTAGTGCACTTGTTGATAATGTAAAGGATTTGAGTTCAACTTGTGCTTAATGACTTGGAACTTGACCATTAAAATCTAAGTGAATAACTTGGGTGTACTACTGAGGAACTGCTTGCACTCTCAAAAATGAGAGATGCATATGCTGAGGACCTATCAGCTTGTTTAGATGGTTTATTGCACTATTCAAAAAAAAAAAAACAGGCTGTTGTCCTTGTATTCAACCTGACATGCTTCTGTCAAGATTTTACTATTAAAAGCAGCTTAACCGATCCTATTCCTTTGTTGCTTGTGGGATATTTGCAAGTTCAGGTTTGCTGTCATATTTGCCCACTTATCTGGACTACATTCAAAATAAATTAATAATCTTTAAAACAATTGGGGTGTCCAAAGAGGGTGTTAATGCTTTATATTAATGAATGTTTGTTCATTCCCTTGTGCAGAAGGATGATTTTCAAGGGCAATATTTCTACTTGATATCTTGATCAGGTTATATAACAGAAGAATTATAGTATTAGGTTGTAGACATGTTCGCTGAGCCGGTGGGTTTGGTTGCAAACATTTCGTCATCCTGCTCAGTAACATCGTCAGTGCATCTCCAGTGAAGCTACACCGGAGGCACACTGATACCTAGCAGAGTGACAAAACATTTGCAACCAAACCCACCGGCTCAGCGAGCAAGTCTCCAACCTGAGCTACCAATCTTCTCAAACTTTGATTGATAAAGTTTTTAAATAATACTATCAAAATTTATCATCTAACCTTCTTCAGGTCAGTTTGCAAGAAATACCAATGTAGTGAGAAAGCAGCATTTAAACTGTATGAGAGGAAGGTTCTGATTTGTTTGGCAAGTGAACTTGGATTGATAGAAGCATTACCATGGAAAATTAACCAGCAGATGATGATTGACTGTTAACCATCAACCACAAACAGGATGCTGCTGTCAAGCCAAAAAGACTTTCTGCCTATCAACAATTGGTAAATGGTATATGAGTTTCAGCATCCATGTGTCTGCGTGTCCCAAAGACTACAAATAGTGTCGAACGGCAAACCCTTTCGGCTGTTCGAACAGGCAAGGTACTGACAATCAGCTCGTGCTTGGAAAACTCAGTGCAGCGTTGAACATTAGTTGCAATTCTGTGATAGGCAGCATTTGCTGAATAACCATGAGTGTGCAAAGATTTGCACTAACAAATAATTTCGGATTGTCACTCAGGCTTGCTGTGTGGTGCACTTGCACATACTGGAAGCTGCACATGAGACTCTATTCTTTGCAGATAAAAAGATGTACACGCACAGCACCTGTTTCAACTCAGCAAAACAGGTGACACCCATCCTCTAGTTCAGTTTTCAAGGCAATGCCTTGACAGTCCGAGTGAATCTACCTAGTTTAAAATTTGTTGTCGGCTACTGGTGCATTTTCCATGGCAGCCCCTCTACCAATCAGCATCCTCCTCTGACACAACATAAATGTTGTTTCCTCTTTACATTTCTTGTGATTTGTCCTGTTGGGTGCAAGA
>NW_025967752.1:0-25000 GCF_021869965.1 Rhincodon typus | reverse complement strand
TTCAAACATATTTGAAATGATTGTGCTTTGGCTCGAGCTGTCCTGTTCATGGGACCATGCAGGTGCCAAACCTGGTATATGAAATTGGGTACAGGGCGTTGTTTGAAAGGAAAACTGGTTGTCTTGCTGTCCATGTTTTTCTATTCGAAGTACAGGTTTATCCAGCTACATCATTAGAACTTTCAGTAATCTGAAAACTAAATTTGTAATGTGTGTCTATTGGCTGCATGCACATTCTTGAATTATAAATACAGGTCTCAAAAATAATTCTGCGTGCTGTTGGCCCAGAGCTCTTCAGGAATAAATAATAATGCTGGATACTGCTAATGTAATTACTCAAGTTTCAATAGTAGAATTTGTCCAGATTTTATACTTCCTCGATTGCTGAAAATTGTTTTCTAAACTTGCAGATGCAGTCACTAATAAGCTTCAAAGCAATAATATTTTCACTGTTGCAAAGAGGAATGTTGAAGGACAAGATATGTTATATCAATCCCTTAAATTGACAAATGGAATCTGGGTTTTAGCAGAGCTTAGAATTCAACCAGGCAATCCCAATTATACGGTAAGTGTTGAACAGCATCTCCGTTTATGCTTTTGAAGCTTTTACTTTATTTTTAAATATTTGGAATTCTTGCATCATTCAGTGTTTATACAAAGTATTGTGAATGTGGAGTGGTGGTGGTGAATGTATATCCTTCCATTTTGTAATGTGGTGTGTAGAATAAGCTTTTACTGTACATAAGCTCTTTATTTATTGCCAACATTCACTTTAACAGAAGCCAATACAAAATCTGGAAATCTACTGACAAGCGAATTGTTCCTGCTGTATTTATTGGCAGGTTTACAGGCATGCCTGTTAATTTTCTACTTGAATAAGATGAGAGAGTGGAAATGTCTCCTATCTTTTGTAATTTATTCAGAGAATTTTATTCAAGTTGCATCTTGCTTACAATTCAGTTTTACCACCAACCATACTTCTAAGTTGTCCAATGTTTAGAAGCAAATGTTTTTAAGTACTAAATTTAACAATGTAATATTATTCTTTGTATTAGTCCAACTTCAGAAGTCTTGTTCTGTAATATGCATTGTTGTGTAGCCTTCCCTGTGTGTCTGTTCTTAATGTTTTGCATTATGTCCCTACACGCCGTTTGTATATTAATCAGGAATATTTTCTTTCTGATTTATGTTGGGGGAAAAATGTGGTATTTTATAGTTACTTTTTTTTCCCTTTGTTGCATGCCTGCCATGGTGGTTTTGTCCAACGGGTCAGGATTTGGAGGTTAGCAATTCACTTAATTTTAGTCAGTTGCAAATACTTGCCAATTCCATTCTTTGCCCTATGCTTATGCAGTGTCTTTTTTGCTATGCTTTACTAGCTAGCTTTTTTCTGATGCCTATTTTCAGTGTTGCTGATTCACTATCCCATGATGACTAAATAAGTAATTTACCATAAGCTCCCTAATTAAGTAGTTGATTAGAACTATAAATAATGCTGGATTTGATTGATTCAGACGATGCTGACACTATTTTAAGCAATTGATCTCTAGTTTCAGAAAATTTGTGGCATTATTTTTGCTTTAACCTGCTTTAAAGTGCATTATTGCGAATCAAGTGTCGCAACTTAAAAAAGAAAATTGGTCAGAATTCTACAGTGTTCTAATGAAAACTGATTATTTTTCTTAAGTTGAAATTAGTTGCAGATTGAGGGGGACAGAGGGCTACAGATTGTATTTTAAAAATACAGTTTGCGTTTTGTCTGGCATCATGGATAGTTTTGTTTTGGCCAAATGATCATTCCCTGCTTCTTTTTAATGCAACACACTTGCTTCCAGCACTGCACATTTAACTGACATGAATATTGGAAGGGGGATGGAAATTGACATTACTCTAGGTGAGCAGCTGAAGTTGATGCTGTGTAACATGTATAACTTAAATAGTTAGACCAACTAATTTCCGCTGATCTACGTCATAAATCAGAAGCCAACATCTAAAAGTAAGAATGTTGAAAAATATTTTGTGCCATTGTACATCTGCCCCCTCATAATATTTATTCAAAAGCAGTGTCGTATAAGGTGTTCATAGATGTGTGGATGAACTTAATTATTTACTTCAATTTCTTCATTCTTTTTAGTTTACATGTTTTTCTGCTTGCTGAATTAGAAAACCACTCATGTTTATTGTGTGAAGTCCAGAGTACAATGACTAGCAGTTGTTGCTTTGTTCCTAATGGGAGTCAATAGCATATCCGTTAAAAAGCCATCATGAAAGTAAATTACATATTTACTGTAATCCTTTTACAGTAAAAGGATTTGTTACTTAAAATGGCAAGTTGTGCCTTTCACGTACCTTCTATCTGTTTCTTACATGTGCTGGTTCAAAACCTGTGACTATAACATTTACTGAGTACAGACTAGATTATTCATACAATTTAATGATATAGAGTGGTTTTTGCCTTCATTGCCATTCAATGGGGCCTTTTGTTTGAAAAGGCTGTGTTTCATTACCTGCTGTTTTACATTTGTCTGCTGGTATGAAAGAGCAATTTATCGTCACTATTGGCTTCATACTCGGTGTCCTGCTGTTTTGATTAATGTTAAGTTCACAAAGTACCAAATGTATTCTTTTCAAACCAGTGCAGTGTTAAAGATTAAGCATGTTTAAAAATCAGATTAAATTAAGATTATAATTCTTGGAGATAATATTCCACTGGCCATATTTTCAAATAATTAATACACGTTGCATTTAATGTCCGAAGAGAAATGGATAAGCTTAATTTTTCTAATGTACATGTGAAATTTTCAGACAAGCTGCTCTTTCATCACAGCTAATCCAACATGTGACTCTGACCGTACACTGATGTGTTATTGACTCTTTCCTTTGTTACAGTTATCGCTGAAATGCAGAGCCCCAGAGGTATCCCAACATGTTTTCCAGGCATATGAAATAATTTTGAAGAATTGAGCAATTTGAGGTCATCTCGGGCAGAAAGTCGCTGCAGTTGTGTTTATTCGGGAGCCTAGATGCACTGATAATGGACAGAAATTATATATGTGACACCCTGGTGTCACTGAAGAAGTTGCATTATTGTGAAGGGTATTTATTTTATACTCAAAATCTTGAGTATATTGACCCATTAACACTAAAGTCTATTGTATAATCCTACTATATCTAAATTCATTATTCCATTGATGATGAGCTCTAAATACAAGATTCAGATATTTACTATGTTGATTTCTCTCAAAATCTATGAATGTAATGTAATATCATGACATGGTGAATTGCCTAGTGTGTGAAGAGGCTGTGCTCAATACACTGCCATTCCAGCTGTAGGGTAATTGTCCTTGTTCAAATTTGTATCCTCTTCATACTGCGTGATGTGACTTTAAACTTTTGTGCGATGATGTTTTGTGTATTTGTACACTAGTAATATGGTTCATGCTGATAGCGTGCTGTTTGGGTTCCACCATTGCAGCTAATGTCAAGGTGTTGATCAGTAGTCATATCAGAAATAAACTGGACTTGTGGGGTAAAGGTACCCAGGAGGCTGACTTGAATGTATGCGAAAATGTCACTTTTATTTCTCAGGTGTTATCTGTCTTCATGTTATGGATGATGCACTAATTTTGGAAAGGTTTATTGTTTCAATCTGTGACCCTTTATACTAGATGAAATTGTTCCCTTTTTTTTAAACTGACTTGTTCAGCAGTTCACATTCCAATTACAAAGTTGAGAAATTTCCCAGAATTTAAAATGGACTGAAAGAAGTGATTTCACTTTATATCAATATATTTGCCTCTAGGTTATGTCAGCATTAACATATTGAGAAATGTATTGGGATCCTACAGCTGCAATGTTTCATTATTCTCCGATAAATACATACCTCCTCAGCTGCTACTCCATTACTATGCAGACCAGCATTAAGTCCATTTTTGGTGCATAGTCCTTGTGAACATGTTGACAGGTCACACTAATAACACTTTAATGCAAGTCTTATTCAGAATTTTCCTTTTCAAACCGCAAAGAATACCACTTCAAAAGCAGCTAAATTAACATTAGGTAACCTAAGGCTGTGCTGATCGTAAATTTTTTGGCATAAATCTACAGCATTTTTATAATCTGCAGTTTACCCTTTATAAACAGCTACACGTGAGCAACAAGACCCTCTCAGCAGACACATTTCAGGCACAATCACATTAAGGAAACTCGTGCATAATGGTGTTTTGGCACATACTAAGGTAAATCAATTGCACACACGTCCTTGGCTAGTTGAGATGGGAAACGTTCATAAACCAATAGCTATGCTGAAACACTGCCAATCTGTACCAGTTTGACAGTGTTTGGGTTTTGCACTGCAGGTATACATTGTTCACCAAAGGGTGCACTCACCTATCATGGGTCATCTTCCAGTTGAATCCTATAGCAGAAAATTGAAAGAATAGAGAAGAATTAGGCACCTTAATCAGCTTTAATTTTTTTCATTAGCACCCAAAGATGCACTGTGTACAAATTATTTATAATATTTGGGTGCTACACTGGAAGTGTAGCACTACCATGGATGAATCCAGTAAGCCAAATAGCTTCCATCATCTAACATTATCTTGTGAACTTAAGGACATAATTTGGTATCAAAGGTGGGGAACACGAAGATTGGCAACTGCTGAGTCAAATGTAAATATGATTGATATTTCCTTTGAGGCTGGCGTGTGAAAAGATATTTTCAAGTTGATATTTAAATTTTTGATCTCTAAATTTTTTGATTTAATTTCAGGAATTCAGTTTAGTCAATTTTTCTAATTGTTATTTAGGTTTTCAAAGCAACATTTAATTTTTGATATTTTAAATAACAGAATTGCCTGAACAATTGATTATAAGCCTGGAAAATTAAAAATTTTGTCAAGCCTTGAAACAGTAACCTGTTCCAATTCTGTAACATTTGTTACAACAAACAAGTTTGACACTTGGAAGAAAATGCCTAGGAACAAAATTAATTGTTTATTTATGATGAAATGGGGGAAAATTGAGTTTGAACTAAATATATTAGAGGTCTAGGGATCATGGTTTCAAATTATACTTGGCCAGAACTAGTTAGCTGAATGGCTAGTTTGTGATAGCGTGACTTCAACAACATGGATTGAATTCCTACACTGAGGTTACCATGAAGGACTTTCCTTCTCAAACTTTCCTCTCACCTGAGGTATGGTGACCCTCAGATGAAACCACCACCAGTCGACTCTAATGAGATAGCAACACCATGCTCTGGTAAGAATGAGGCAACTTTACCTCTACCTTTTGTACATATCATTGATCAGAGCGGGAGTTTCATTTGCCTAAAATGGTAGGAGAGGAGTTTTGCAGATTTATTCTTCCCTGATTTACCTGGCAATATTAGTTTCTTCATTTCTGTTGTGAGATCGCTTTTGGGGTGGATCGATTGTACATATTGTGATGCAGTAGATATTGTGTTTGTGAGATCGTTTAGATAGAACATTGCTAGTTGCCTGCCCTTGTATGTTCATATTGCTATTGATGCATCCACTATCCTGCTTGAATAGATTTTGACACAGCAGGATGATTTATTAGTTTCCCCTTATATTGGCTCACTTGTGTTGTTTGTCTTCTGTGCCAACAACTTATGTCGTAGACCATTTTCAATATACTGACCAACTTCTTCACTGCCTCTTTTTCATGTTAGCAGACTATCTGTGGAAGCCAATCTTGAATATGATATCATGATATTGCTCCTGTTAAAGTTACTTTAGTCTATCTGTTCAGAGATGGTGTTTTGATACTTGCCTGGTGCTGGTAGATCTTGAACCTAGGCCTTCTGGCCCAGAGTAGGGACACCACCACAATGCCTTATGAGACAAATCAGGGTGAAATCACATGACCAACTGTCATTTGCAGTCTAGCAGAAACAAATGTAATAAAGATGAATAATATATAATGGTATCATTAGGGAATTTGGATTTTTAAAATAGATACAGATGGGTTTTGGTTTCAGTTCTATCAAAGTAACTCTTTAAAGAGTAATCTGGAAAAGTGACCTGAATATATAATTTCCAAGAAAGTATGTGATTTACTAGTGTCTAGCCAGATATCTGTGCTGTTCATTAGAGTGTTTGCATTGCTGAATTTATGACATAAGGCAAACTCATCAAGAACCATTGATGGTTTAGCTTGTGTTCAGTCCAGAAGAATCTGGCTTCAGTTTCATCCTAGCAAGAGAATAAGCCTTTCTGTTCAGATAACAGTTTTATCCTGGCAAAAGAGCAGGTTAGTTTGTGAAGCCTGTTTAGAAGATTTCAAGCAGTCAGAACCGATAAGATGTTTAGGCCATCTGAACTGAAAAGAGGTCATAAAACTATTTCCGCGAGGAGGAGAGCTGCAAAGAGTTGAGTAAGGAGTTAAGACAGGTGTAACACTTCACTGGGATTCAGCATCTGGAAAGGTTATCGCTGAAGAAAAGGTCAATATTTGGTTTTGCTGTTTATGCTTGGGTCCTTTCAAACTGGCCAGCATATACATAGCTTTTTTTTACTTTTATGTAATAAACTCATGTTCTTGTCTTAAAAGTACTTTGGCAGCCTTGAGTACAGTGTATAACCACCACAGGAAACCAAATGTAAAAGCAAATGTTATGAATTATCAAGCCAGGTTTCATTTTAGTATCTGACTAGCCCAGTATTAATATGTGCTAGGATCGTACCAAAGGCCTCTTGGCGGGATAGGAATTTGTTGAATTTAAATGAGATGTGACAAATCTTTAAAGAAGTATGTATTGGTAATGGGCATAAAACAGGAGTGTTGTGGTATAAAAATACAAGAACCAGGCTAAGCAATTCAGCCCCTCAGACATCCTTTGCCATTTAGTATGGTTCTGGCTGATCTCATTTTGGCTTCGGCTGTACTGGCCTGTCTACTCTCCATAACCTTTTAATCCATTACTAATTAAAGATCTGCCAATTTCTTCAAATTTATTTAGTGTCTGATTGGACTGTCAGAATGACTTTGTGTTGCTAAGACTTTTCTGCAACTGGAATACACAAATAGATTATGTCAAACCTTTTGATTAAAGCAGAATTGAATTTGCGAAAGAATTTCAGGTAGAAATAGAAGCAGGAACTTGTAAGGAAGCGATGCTTAAAGTGATTAAAAGCATTTAGAATTAAAAGGAGGAAAATCTGGAAATGATATGTCACTGCTAGAATTAGGTAAGATTCAGTTAGGAATGAAAGCAAAACTTGAGGGGAGAAACTAGAGATGTGGAGAGCAATGGAAAGGGAGGAGAAAGAAAAAGGAACTGGAAATAAAACTTGAGTTAAAAAAAATGAGAAAGAAACAAGTGAAATGTAAAAAGCGTGTTCTTCAGAGAGATAAAGAAATCAGACACTTTGGCTAGAGAAAAGCTTAGACTAAAGGAAGAAAAATGCCATAGCTCAGGATGATCCTAATTCCAATCAGGAATTTGGTTTAACTTGAAATCTACACTTAGTGCTTAAATTTAGAGGATAGAGTTGAAAGATATTTTGCCCCACTTGAAATGGTAGCTGGGAAGATAACTTGTCAAAGGATGTTTGAACCTTAGTGTTTTGATAGGCACAGCTTAAAGTGTGTGCATTATTTTGTCAGAAGAGCAATCTAGACTGTGGAGCTGTTAAAATAATAATAATGCTTATGAAGCTGCCCCTGAGGGTTATTTATTAAGATTTAGGACTTTTAAAAGAGACCTAATCAACCATTTGTAGAATTTGCAAGAGAAAAAGAAATGCTATGGATCAATGGTTTTGGTCACATAGTTAAAGAGGAAAAGGAACTCGAGGGTGATTGTGGTTATGTTAGAATGCTGAAATGGAATTTTAGTAAACCTCAACTTCTTTAAATGAGCAACAAAGATGGAGTTCTGGCAGATACCTATGATATCTTACGCATGTGGGGAAATACAGGGGAATCATGAAGGAAATTGGAAGAATAGAAAATATGGGATGGAATAGATATGAGTGTTAGGGAGCATACAGAATGATGTCCAAAATCATAAAGGAGAAAAGTTAGAACCAAGAAATGATGTAAAGAAAATTACATGCTTCCATTCTAATTAGACTAGACATACAAAAGCCAGTTGTTGGAAATTAATTCGGAGACTGGTTGTAATAGTAGGAATGCCTAAGGAATCATCAGGAAAGGGTGTATCAAGAAGGGAAATCTGTATTGAAACTGTAACAGTAGTGCAAGTGGAGCCTGTTCCGTTAGAAAGGGACAATAAAGTCAAGACAATTCTTCCTTGATTATTGATAAAAACAAGTAAGACCAATGGAAGTTCTGAATATTTTATTTCAAAGATTTTTCAGTGTGCTCCCAACCAAGAATTAAAACCATAAAAATGTTGACAGACACCAGAATAAGTACTAGCTGGTGATACAAATTGGCTTCCAGAGAGATTAATGACGAAGATATTAATTGGAGGTATACGTGGCAGTTACAATTCAGAACAATTATTAAGGGTTGGATTAAAGAATGATTTGGGAAATAAAGAATTTGTAGTTGATGTAGTACAACAAATACTTGGAGAATAAATTGTTTTTTTTGTTACTGCTTGCCTTTGGGGGTGCACTTAACAAGACCATATGATTTTGTCCTTTCAAACTGATATACAGATATAAGCTGAGGGAGCACCTTAAATTAATTAGAAAAAAAAATACCAAAGCTCAAGGATCACACGTGCCATATGTGTCAAGTTCCAGAAAAAAGTTAACAGAAGCTTGAGATGGTCCAAAAATATTTGAAAATACTTAATAGGCAATGATTAACAACAGCTCTTAAATGAACCAGCATTACATGTTCAAGTACTGAATCCAATCAACTTTAATTTCTGTTATTTACCAATAACAAAACAAAAATGACCATTCCAGCTCGATATTAGAAAAACTATTATCTCTGCTCTCTGCTGCTGACCCCACACAATGTTCCCAACTCTGGTGTTCATCTTGGGCTGAACCAGCTTGTTTGCAACCTCAGCATCTTATTTGACCCCAAACTGAGGTCTGAATTCCAGCACCACTCCATCGTAAGAGCTGCTCATGACCAATTTCACACCCAATTTTATTGAGTCTAGGTACCAATGAATGCTTATCTGCTTTTTCATCTCCAGGGGCAGCTTTTCCATTGTAATCTGGATTCACACCCTGTCTCTACCTGCAAAATCTTTAGTTGTTCAAAAATTCTGTTCGTGTCATATCCCCATACACCAATGATTGATCATTGTTAATAAACTGTCCCGCCTTCCCTGTAACCTTCCTTGGCCTCATGTTCTATACTACTACATCCCTTCATACTTCATCCACTCATATGTCCCATCATCCCCTCCGTGGTTAGCAATGCTGCGTCACAGTGCCATGGACCCGGGTTCAATTCCAGCCTCTGGTGACCATGTGGAGTTTGCACGTTCTCCCCATGTCTGTATGGGTTTCCTCCCGCAGTCCGAAGATGTGTAGGTTAAGTGGATTAGACATGGGAAATGCAGGATTTTGGGGATAGGGTAAAGATGTGAGCCCAGTTGGGATGCTGTTTGGAGAATCAGTGTGGACTTGTTGGACCAAATGGCCAGTTTCCACACTTTAGGGATTCTATTCTATTCTGACATCCTTGGCCCCACCTCAACACCTGTTTCTGGTTTTTTTTTCCCCCCTCATCAAGCCTTAAATGCTCCCACTGCCTACTGCCGTAGACCATTCCCTTTACCTATTCCTTTGTCTAACTGTTGTTCTCTCTCTCGGTTTTACCATCATCTATCATTTACTCCTGCCCCCTCCCCCCACCTCACCTTCATATATTCCAAGCTTCTTCCAGCTACAATCTGTCTGAAGAAGGGTCACTGGACTCAAAACATTAACTCTGCTTTCTCTCCAGAGGTGCTGCAAGACATGCTTTTTCCCAGCGATTTATGATTTTGTTCCTGATTTCGAGCATCCATGGTTCTTCTCTGTTTTTACCATATTAACAACCTTGCTTATTACCTTGAGAGGAAGAGAAGAATAATTAGTCAGTGCTTTTCCAAAACACCACATAGCAGTTGTTGGTATGGTGAAATGTCTAGAAATAAAATATGCACCTGGAAAATGACAAAAAGGTTTTGCGTAATATTGTAGATCAAGAACCTAATTAAAATCCAAATTGGACTATGACTATAAGACTGTCTGTTATTTTTATACAGTCCCCTTAAATTTCCATTGCACAGTTTGGAGATCAGACCTGAGTAGGAAAGAAAATCAAGGATGGTAGCTGAAAAGATTTTAAGCATTTGAAAGTAAGTATCGGTCTTGGCTCACTGCTGTTTCTGGTCACAATGTGGCTTTTATTCCTATTCCAGAGAATTGAGAATATTATCAAGGTTAACTCACTACAGAAGGAATAGGTTTAAATTTTTCCCACTCAATTTCAAGTGTTCCCTTGTTCAAGTGTAGTTAACTAGAATGTTAGGACCTCAGCCAAGCATGTGAAACCAGATCAGACATCCTCAATATGGAAAAGAAAGAAGGCATGGTAGTGAAACCCAATCCTGTCTGTGCTTGTCTACAGACCCAGAAACTTTGAGAGAGATAATTCTCCCAATCCAAAGCTTATTGATGCTAATTCTAACACTGACAGCATCTCTATTGCTGCTGTGGTTAAAATCTGCCAACTTGCCACAAACCTAATAACTCTTGATCAGTATGGCCCAATTTCATAGTCTAATCTTTCGTCAACTGAGTCATTTAGAAAAGAATTGCACAACTGTATTAATCACCTATTTTTGCTCTTTAAAAAAAGTCAAATGCCTTTCAGGAAACCTATGTGCTCATTAAAACCTACTAACTTTGTTTTAAAGCTCAGAAATTCTTAAGGTTAAAAGATTTATACTAATATATTATAAGGTGTATGAATTAGATAATTAAAATATCAAACGTTGCAAAGTTCCTAACAGTGTCTTCCCTTTGCAGTTGCATGGTGATACAAATTATAATTGCTTGGTAAACATCTGTCCTATAGATAATAGTTAAAATCTTTGAGGAACTGTCAATATTCAAATGCATTCACAAATTTTAGCATGTTTCTTCATTGACCCTTTATTGCAGAATTAGAAATCAACATATTTGTTTTCTTGCATTGAAATTGAAATCACTAATATATATTTCAAACAAATGGCATGCGTCAGTCACTTTAATTACAAATGTTCCTGGAATTGCAGATCAAGTTATTTAACACTTTTTTTTTATGGAAGCAGAATGTACAAAATACATACACAAGCAACCATCACATGTCTTGAAAAATTGGCTCAATTTGCAACTCCAATGTACAAGGTGGTTGTGAATTTTGGAGGTACTAACATTATACTCTGATTTACTGGATCAGTAAGTAATTTTTACTTACAGTCATGGGATGTGGGGCATTGTAGGCTGGGCCAGCATTTATTGCCCATCCCTAATTACCCTTGAGAAAGTGGTGATAAACCCACTGTAGTCTATTTGCTGTAGGTAGACCCAATTATGGAAGAGAGTTCCATAATTCCAAGGGTGGCAGGTGGGCTTGGTGGATAGCACTGCTGCCTAACTGTGCCTGAGTTTGATTCCAGCCTTGGGTGACTGTGTAGAGTTTGCACATTCTCCCCATGCCTGTGTGGGTTTCTGCCAGGTTCACCGTTTCCCTCCCACAGTCCAAAGGTGTGCAGGCTAGGTGGATTGGCCATGGTAAATGTGGGGTTACAAAGATTGGGTGGGCGGGATGCTCTTCGGAGGGTGAGTGTAGACTTGATGGGCCAAATGGCCTCTATCTGCACTTTAGGGATTCTACGATTTGACCTAGGAACAGTAATACATTTTGAAGTCAGGATGTTGGGTGGTTTGGAGGGGAACTTGTTAGTGGTGTTACCCCCATGTTTCTGCTGCCATTATCCTTCTAGATGAAAGTGGTGTGAGTTTGGAAGGTGCTGTCTAAGAAGGCTTGGTGAATTTTTACAGTACATCTTGTAGATAGGAAACACTGTTACCACAGTGTGTCAGTGGTGATGGAAGTGTATGCCTGTGGATGTGGTGCCAATCAAGTGGGCTGCTTTGTTCTGAATGGTGTCAGGTTTCTTAAGTGTTGGAGCTGATCTCATCCAAGCAAGTGGGGAGTATTCCATCACCCTCATGACTTGTGCCTTATAGATGGTGGGTCAGACACTGGGAAGTCAGTAGATGAGATACTCACTGCAGAATTCCTAGCTTCTTATTTGTTCTTAAAGGTACAGTGGCTATATGGCTAGTCCTGTTCAGTTTCTGGCCAATGAGAACCCCCTGTGATGTTGAATATCAAGGGGTGATGGTTAGATTCTCTCATGTTGGAGGTGGTCACAGGCACAGAGTGCCTATCTGATGCTGTCACTAATGAATGATCCAGAAACTGTTGGTCTTCCATATTTCTTCCTTCTGTCCTGGGCAACTGGACCATCCACTGTGGTCCTGTTATAGTGTCTGGCTGGTCTCCAGAGAGGAACCATCACCTACACCATTTTCCAAGGCCAAAAAATGGTTTGCGACTGAATTCCTTCACTACCAGCTTGTTGTCCTCCTTCTACCTGATGGTCACCCATTCCCTCTCTTATGGGACTTCTTTAAGCTGTGGGGTGACCATGTCCTCAAACCTATCTCTCAGCCTCACGATAACATCATAGTGTTCAAACTCCAAAGCCCAGAGGTGGGAGACTCCTCCTGGATATGTGGTCAGCCAGACTGCTAAGGATTCCCCACATTCCCTTAGTGCAGGATGTGCAACTCATGGGCCTGATCTCCGCAGACATAGCCTAACAAAATAGAACATGGACCGTTTGCTTTTATTTTATGCTTGTTCCTAATTAAGTATAGACTGGACAAATCTTATTCTTGTTTATGTTGCACTCAGCTCCATTGTTATTGATCCTCTTGTGAGGATCTTCAGCTTACTCACTTCTCTCAGTGATGCTGACTGCCTGTTGTGAGATCCTCATCTCCCCCACTCCTTCCACGATAATGGCTTCATTGTCATCATTTGACTCCCTGCTCCAGAAGTGTGAAACAATATCTCTGAACAGGTTGATTATAAAATATTTCGACTTTTAGTTCCAGATTTTTTTTGGATCATATTCCTCTATCTGAACACGGAGTCTCTGGATCACTAGACCAGTGACAGCAACAGTTGGCCATCACCTCCCCTCTATGGATTATTTTGTACAGTGCAGGAATATGTATAATATGATAAAAGTATTTTTCTTTTGATTAGGTAACTCTTGAGGCTTCTCCCTTTTCAAATCTGCATGTTAGTCATAGATTGGAACAGCCTAAAGAAAGCAAACTGCCAGATTATATCATATGAAACTGAACAACTAGATATCTGTTGCAACATTGTCTATCAAATTTAAAAATGCTTTCATCTAATGTGATGTAATCACATTTCCTGATCTGTGTGACTCCTTAATTGTTTTAATAATCCACAGTCCTGAGGTCTGTAGTAACTGCACTATGACATAATAGCTTCATCAATTTAACTCAAGTTACTTTGTGGAACTATTTCTGTGCGAATGCAGTCTGTGTGTGCTTGGCAGTATAATAGATGCAATGTGCTCTTCCACCTAATCTGATAGATCACAATTCACAAGATTGACTTTGATGTTAGAGCGAGGTAACATTGTGTAAAAGAAGGTATATTATGTGGAATTGCTCACTTAATATTTCTATAGAAGTATGATGCTAACCTATCAGTCTCCTATTCCTGAGTTCTTTGTTTCATAAAAAAATGAAAATATACCTAGATTGAAAAATTTGAACCCTAATTCCTTAAAAATAAGAACAAGAAAGTGATATTTTGAAAGCAAGATGTATAATTGAGTGACTTGTCTTTGTAACATCCATGCAACAGGTAATGGAATGAAAGTGTTTTATAAGCTGAATTTATATATCAGGCCAAGTTCACATAATTCTACTTTTCGTTAATCTAATAATTGGATGTTGTCTTTGTGAAGTTAGAATATATTTTAATAACAAGGAAAGACATCCATTATACCGTCAAGCACACAGACTACATTTGCACAAAAATAAATCAAATTTCAAATTCATCCATATATTTCAGCATTTCTTCTAAGCATTACAAATGCAATTTTGATGTTTAATGAAATGTATTCTACTGATACTTTAAGAGAATGACAATGCTACTTCTATCTCCTTGCTTTGTAATTTACTAAAGTATAGCAAAAAATATTGAGGAGTGAATTCTACACTGATTAAGGTGAGTGATGTCAATATGAGAAATGGGTCATGTTTCCACTTGTGTGCTTAATATACATTCTCTAAAGGTAGCTATTCTGAGTAAGACTGCTAACTTCAAGACAATTCAATGTTGAATAAAAGACAACTTTGTGCTGCTTAATGGCACACACAAATGCTGGAGGGAGCATGAAGTATTTTCAACTACTGTATTTATTTTAATATTACGTGTGATTGAGAGAATCTAACCATCTCCACTTGACATTCAATGACTTTACCATTGCTGAATCTCCCCACCACCACCTTTCAATATGCATGGTCATTGACAAGAAATTAAACTGGCCTAGCTGTGGTTAGCACTGTTGCCTCACACCAGGGACCCAGGTTTGATTCTGCCCTCGGGCGACTGTGTGGAGTTTGCACATTCTACCCGTGTCTGTGCGGGTTCCCTCTGGGTGCTCCAGCTTCCTCCCACAGTCCAAAGATGTGCAGGTGAGGTGGATTGGCCATGCTCAATTACCCATAGTGTTCAGGGATGTGTAGATTAGGTGGATTATAGGGGGATGGGTCTGGGTGGGATGATCTGAGGGTTGGTGTGGACTTGTTGGGTCAAAGAGCCTGTTTCCAGACTGGAGGGATTCTGTGATTCTATATAAGTGCCGTGGCTACAAGAAAAGACACGAAGCTGGGAATTTTGCAGCAAGTAACTCACGTCCTGGCACAAGTAATGATGTAATATTTACTCACTTGCCTGGACAAGTGCAGTTTCAACAATACTCAAGATATTCACCACAATCAGGACAACACAGTCCACTTGATTGGAATGCAATCCACTCCTGTAAGCGTTTACTTCCTAGAACAATAATGGATAGTCACAGCAGTGTGTACCATCCACAGGATGTACTACAGTAGCTCCCCAAGGTTCATTAAACAATGTTTTCCAAACCCATGACCACAACCACTACCACTTTGAAGAATAAAGGCAAGAGATCATGAAATCCCACCACCTTTGCAAGGATGCCCTGAGCAAAGGTTATGCCCTTTGACTAAGGCCTGCTGCCAAACAGATGACATAGCTATGTGTCTGCACTAAACGATAACTCAAGACAGAAGTCTTATGGCCCTTGAAGCTATGACAGAGGCAGCAAAGTGCATAAAGACAAGGCAGTGTGAGACAGCAATGCTGTGAGCATCCAGGTGCTATGACAATGACTGAAATGACATGAAATACAGTCTGGTCCAGTCCATGAACGCAGTGTCCTCGTTGTAGCATGATAATGACAGTTGCTGGTGTAGCCCGAGGTGCAGCATTGAAGTGCAGAAGCGCCCTGTAAGTGGATCAGAGGTGTGCCATGAGGATTCTTAAAGGTTTGCACATACCAGATGCCAATGTCAGTGCACATGGGTGTACCCTGAGATGTTGGTGCCTCACATTCAACATGGAGATCCTTCAAAGCAAGTGGCGAGCTGAAGTTGCCAGGAACTCACTCCGGTTTCCACATCGAGAATTCTCAATGTCCAGCTTGTTTAGTGCATTTGGTAAGATAGGATGCTGAATATTAATAAGTCAAGAGGTGCGATTAATAAGGTATTTAACAAGCAAGAAACCCTCTAAGTTGTCATTTTGTCACTATCTAGTTTGAAACTAGACAGCAAAAGCTCAGCAAGAGCATAAAAGATGGAGCAAGACTCTCCTGACATCAAGATAGACCATGCCAGACTTCCCATTTAACACAGCCACAAATCTCGCCATCGTCCACATTTGCTCAGGTCCTTATAAAATTCTGCATGATGTTTTCAATGACCTTTTGCTGAATAAATTCAACTGGAGATTTTCAAAGGAAGGTCGATGGAAAACAAGTTACTCTGTTCCTTAAGAAGCCACCATAAAGGATTTTGTATTTTAAATAAACTATGAAAGTGTTATCAGTTTAGATTAAAAATATTTTACTTTGACAACATTTTTATTTGAACACTAAAGCCATACTTCAGTATATAAGCTAACTCAGTAATAAAAAAGAGAAAAAAACACAAAAGCAAAAAGCATATGTGTTATATTAAAGAGTGAATATGTTTGATATAGCAATGCTTTATAATGATTTATGGATGTAACATTGCTAGGACTTACTTTGCACACAGAGGTTAGTAATTAAACAGAATAGCACAGGATAATGAAAAACAAAACATTTGTGAATTGTATTCTAATTCACTATCAGTAATTACTAAAAATTAAATCTGTACTTTTTGCTAATTATACGCAGGAAACATATACAAAAATCCTGGACAGCCTCTTCTGTAAAACTAAAAAACACTTAAACATCTGGAAAAAAGCTTGTAATGCTAAAGTGTTCATTGGGAATTAATTTAGGCCAAGAGTCACAGCTGACTAATAGTTTCTCCTTTGTGTAATACTATTTGCAGTCTTGTTAAAACCCCACTGTGCACAATGTTAAGAACACGATCATTGGCATTTTTTTAAAAAATCACAAGTACAAAGTATACTTGAGTTAAATAGAAAACATTCTGGAACAGGATAAAGATTGCAAACATAAATTTATATTTCTGAATCAATCTTAAAACTCATCTGCAAAAAAGGACTATCGGTGCTGGGAAAGGAATCACATGCAGTTCCTCACAGTGAAGACCAGATGTGAAAGACAGAATGATGCATTCTGTACTTGGATCCAAAATGTGTCTTATCTCCCAACCTTGGAAGGTCAGTCTTCATTACATCTAAGTAATATGTTTCATTTGTGTAACAACCAGGTTCTTTAAGGGAGGTTATCAATTAGTGCAGAGACAATGACTCTGTTGGCTTATGGATAATATTTGATGGGAAGGCAAATGAATTGTTCGCATTCAAGAGGGCTAGAATACAAGAGCAAGAGATTTACTGCTGAGGTTTTATAACGCTCTGGTCAGATTGTATTTGGAATATCATGAGCAGTATGGGCCCTGTATCTAAGGAAGGATGCGCTGGAGGGGTCCAGGGGAGATTTGCAAGAATAATCCCATGGATGAAGGGCTTGTGATATGAGGAACAGTTCAGCACTCTTGGTCTGAACACAGTTGAGTTTAGAAGGATCTGAATGAATACTTACAGAATACTGAGAAGACTGGATGCAGTGGATGTGGTGAAAATGTTTCCGCTAGTAGGAGAGACTAGGACCCAAGGGCACACCATCAGAGTGAAGGGATGAACCTTTAGGTCAGAGATATAGAGGAATTTCTTCAGCCAGGGAATGGTTAATCTGTAGAATTCATTGCACAGAGGGTTGTGGAGACCACGTCAATGAGTGCCTTTAAGAGAGTGATAGGTTCTTGACTGGGGGTTATGGGGAGAAGAAAGGAGAATGGGGTTGAGAAACATATCAGCCATGATCAAATGGCGGGATTTCTGTTTGCTGTCCTTCTGATAGAGCATTTCATATGATCACAACTATACATCCCCAGGCTCCTGGATCAGGACTGTCCCTATGCTACAATGTGAGAAGGAAATTAGATCCCATGGTTCATAATGTAATGTAGGAGTAGTGCAGTTTTTTTTTGAAAATATAATGCAAATTAAGTGCTACTTCTGAAATTGGAGTATATGAAAACCTTGGATTTGTGTATATGTATATTTTAAAATTATATTGAATGAATAAACCAAAAAAGCACAAACAATTTACAAAGGGAATATCCAATCAGAGATAGTAGGAACTGCAGATGCTGGAAAATCTGAGATAACAAGGTGTAGAGCTAGATGAACACAGCAGGCCAAGCAGCATCAGACGAGCAGGAAGGCTGACGTTTTGGGCCTAGACCCTGATGAAGGATAATGAAAAACAAAACATTTGTGAATTGTATTCTAATTCACTATCAGTAATTGGAATTGGAATCAGTAATTGGGTTGGAATTGGTCTTGAGTGGCTGTGTGAAATAGGTGATAGCAAAGAGCAACTAAATGCAATGGAAAGAAAAAAAACAAACGGGCGAGTGGAAAATGAGCTTCTATTGGCCATTTTGCACTGTCACCAAAAATTAAATACAACCCCAGTCTTTCCATCTTTGTCTGATTGGCAACTTGCATGATTTCAAAACCCACTCTGCTCCAGCAAAAAAATAGTCTCAGGATCTAACCTTATAACTAGTGCTTTTCATGACAGTACGATCCTAATTAATGTACACAGTATGCTATCTACAGCTTGAATCTCTGTTTCCTGTTTTCTAACCACTACTATTGTTTTACTACCCAATGCTTCTGAGTTATGTAAAGGGAAAACCAGCCAGTATTTCTAGACTTGATTGTTATAAAAAAATGTTTTCTAAAGGTTATGTTTCAAGCTTTATGGTGTGGGATAAGGTTGTACTCTGCCATGATACCCTCTTTTAATGGATTAAATGTCTATATTCCCAGTCTAGATTCACGTATGTAGAGTGGCCACACAGACAAGGAACTAGAGGGGTGTTGTAGTGTTGAAAGAACATAACCAAATAGTGCTACTGCCTTTATGAGAGACAGTCTACAAACAGAAAGCTATAAGAAGAATGGTCAAAAAAGCATTCGATATAGCAAATAGCTTAACACTTGCATTCTATACTGGAGAGTCTTTGATTGCCACTGTAATGCATCATGGAGCCTTTTATCATTTAATCTTATTTCAGACCTTCCATTTTGTGCTTCATAAGATCATAGAACTGAATTAGGCCATTTGGCCCATCAAGTCTGCTCTGCCATTTGATCATGGCTTATGTGTTTCTCAGCTCCATTCTCCTGCCTTCTCCCTGTAACCCTTGATCCCCTTACTAATCAGGAACCTATCTATCTTTGCCTTACATAGACTCAATGACTTGGCCTCCACAGCCTTCTCTCGCAATGACTTCCACAGATTCACCACCCTGTGGCTAAAGAAATTTCTCCTCATCTGAGTTCTAAAAGGTCGACCCTTCATCCTGAGGCTGTGTCCTCATGTCCTACTCACTCCTGCTAGTGGAAACATCTTCTCCATGTCCACTCCATCCACGTCTCTCAGCATTCTGTAAGTTTCAATCAAATCTGTGCCCCATTCCCCACACTGCCTCATCTTTCTAAACTCCAGTTACAGGCCCGGAGTTCTCAAATGCTCCTCAAATAACAAGCACTTCATCCCTGGGATCATTCTTGTAAACCTCCTCTGGACCCTCCTCCAAGGTCAGCACATCCTTCCCTAGATACAGCAATAAAAACTGTTCACAATATTCCCAAACGTGGTATGACCACAGCCTTATACAGCCTCAGCAGTACATCGCTGTTCTTATATTCTATACATCTTGAAATGAATGCTAACATTGTATTTGTCTTCCTAACTGCCACTGAACTTGTATCTAACCTTTAGGGAATGCTGAACTAGGTCTCCCAAGACCCTTAATGCTTCAGATTTCCAAAGCCTTTTCCCATTTAGAAAACAGTCTACGCCTCTATTTTTCCATTTTTTTTCCTTTTCTCATTTTTCCTACCGAAATGCATAACTTCAGACTCACTCACTTTGTATTCCACCTGCCACTTCTTCGTCCACTCTCCTTTGGCTTCCCACTAATCTTCACTACACTGTATGATTTTTCTTTTGCTTTTATGCTGTCCTTGACTTCCCTTGTCAGCCATGGTTGCGTCGTCCTCCCCTTAGTACGTTTCTTCTTTCTTGGGATGAATTTCTGCTGTGCCTCCTGAAGTATCCCCAGAAACTCCTCCATTGCTGCTCCATCATCTTCCCTGCTAGGCTCCCCTTACAATCAACTCTGGCCAGCTCCTCCCTCAGGTCTTTGTAGTTACCTTTAGTTAGTTGTAATACTGTTAAATTTGATTCCAGCTTCTCTCCTTCAAACTGCAGGGTGAATTCTATCATATTATCATCACTGTCCCCTTGAGCTTCCTTCACCTTAAGCTCCCCATATCAACGTTGCCTTATTATACATCAGTAAATCCAGAATTGCCTGTTCCCTAGTGGGCACTACCACAAGCTGCTCCAAAAAAACATCTTGTAGATGTTCCATCCTTGCCTTCTTTCACTTAATACCTATTACATTTCTAACTTCCCCTAGTTCTGATGAAAGGTCACTTTCTCACCACAGATGCATTAGACCAGTTCACTGCTTCCAACTTTTTCAGTTTTTATTTGAACAAACATAATTTACTGTTCACAAATCTGCATTGATTCCTATACATATCCATGTTGACAATCACTTAGATGCATAGACATTTACAGCGCAGGAGAACTTCCAGTTCCTCATGTCAAAGATCAGACAATATTAATCTTCTTTCTTTTGTTGTATTTTAATTATAGTGTATGAATAAAGTGTGTTTTGTTTCAAATCTTCTAGTTTGACCAATCAAATGGCATCTGGAACACAACACCTGGCACTTATCTTTAAGATAAGAAAATGTCAGGGTTTAGACTATCTTCTGGATATTTTGAAGGGATTTGGTCTGGTCCATAAGACTGTTCTTAGCCTTCTTCCTGCTTAGTGATCCCTCTGCTAATGGAAAAAGTGCCTTCCTATTCATGCCCCTCGTAATCTTACTACTGCTATCATGTCACCTCTCAACCTTCACTTCTCCAAGGAAAACAACCTCATTCAGTCACTGGAATCAAAACATTAACATATGTTTCTCTCTCTCCACAAATGCTACCAGGCCTGCTGAGTTTCTCTGGCAATTTCTGTTTTTGTTTCAAATCTTCAACATCTGCAGTTCTTTGTTTTATCCTGGCGGCTTAAACAATCTTTCTTCGCAGCTCAAACTCTCCAGCCCAAGCAGCATCCTGGAGATTTTCTGAAGAAGGGTCCAGAACCGAAACGTCAGCTTTCCTGCTCCTCTGATGCTGCTTGGCCTGCTGTGTTCATCCAGCTCTACACCTTGTTATCTCAGATTCTCCAGCATCGGCAGTTCCCACTATCTCAGCATCCTTGTAAATCTCCTTTGCACTCTTTCTAGTGCCAACACATTCTTGCTATAATATGATGACCACAACAGCTTGCAGTACTCCAGTTGTGGCCTAACCAGCATTTTACACAGTTCCAGCATAATTTCCTGTTCCCTTATTTCAGTAACTTCCCCACCACTGATATTTCAATGCAGCTACTTGGTCCTTCCTCCTACACTTCTTAAACAGTACTGTGACTGTTACAATATGGCAACAGTGACTGCAGTCAGCCAATCACTCAATAGCTTTGTGCTTTTCACTTCAGAATCCCAAAATATCTTCTATCCTTTCAGATTAACAAAGCTTCCCTTGCTGCTGTGCAAACACAAATCATTGGAAATACAGCAGATGTCTCAGAGTAGTGCAATTGCAGAAGGAAGTGCTTCCAAATG
Organism: Rhincodon typus; assembly: GCF_021869965.1. Taxonomy (NCBI): domain Eukaryota; kingdom Metazoa; phylum Chordata; class Chondrichthyes; order Orectolobiformes; family Rhincodontidae; genus Rhincodon; species Rhincodon typus. The sequence continues at coordinate 3,415 of NW_025967752.1, read as the reverse complement.
TAGACGCTGGGGTTCAGTTCTATCCCTTTACAGCCACATCTGAGAATGAAATGCTTTTACGGCTTCTGTCAAAATTAATCCCTGAATGCCATGCAGCTATTACATCAATGCAGCCTTCACAGAGTTAGTTTAATTTTCAGCGGTACAACTCAATAACATAGAACAGCAGAGCTCAGGAAAAGGCCCTTCAGCCCACCATATCAAGTCGCAGTGTGGAACAGTGATACAGTGTCTACATGACTACAGCTTCAGAACTCATGGGCTGTGCTTTCAGCTGTTGGAACGACATGCTGAGGGCAACAACCAGAATGGGAAAGGAGAGACAGAGAGAGAACACAGAGTACAGTCATCCATAAAATTATTCTGACTCTGTCTTGTGCATAATATCAGTTCATAATTAACAGAGTTTAAACATTTTATGTTGCACCACTAAAAATTGATGAAGTGAATGCTAACTATTAATGTGTTATAACAGCTGTCTATGTTAAGATGACACCTTTTTTCTTTGCTATTTTTGAGGAATGGTCAGATTCTCTTTGCCAAGGTATTAGAGATACAAAAGCTTACTTGCTAGTGTATGATGTCTGCTGCTTTGTTTTGAGTATGTGAAAATGATTTGGCAGTAGATTGCAGAAATCAGGTAAGAATTGTGCTTCCTTTTAGTATTTCCTGTGCTGCTTTCTACCTTTTATATTGCAGGTCCTTTAATTTGGGAACATGACATCGATTTCCGTTGGTGATGGTACTACAGAAGGGCATTGCAGCTTTGGATCTGGACTCGCGATAATAGCTGTGGGTGTTTTAATTTAGGTCTACTTCAGCAGCGAGCTAGGTTTGCAATTCCCGATCTTTGGAAATTTGAGCAGTTACATACTTAAGATTTTTCTCAAAAAGCATTTGAAATTACAAATACAAAGAAGCTATATCCTAAACTGAGGTAATCCAAATCGAGGAGATACAATCTTAAAATTACAGGTAGGCCATTCAGGAATGAAATCAAGAAGCAAGTGATCACAAAAAAAAGAGGATTAAAGAAATCTGGAAATTTCTTCCCAAAAAGGCTGTTATGTCAGGTCAGTTGAATTTTACAAGCCTGAGACTGACTCCATTTTTATTAGATAAAGGTACCAAGGGATATGAAGCAAAAGTGGGCGAGTGGAATTGAAGTAGAGATTCGCCATTATCTAGTTGAATGATATAACAGGCTGGGAGAAACCGAAGTCATACTCCCAAGCTCAGTTTATTTGCCTGAATATATTCTTCAATGGCACTTCATACTAAATTCAAACCTTGACATTAGCTATGGTCAATTTTGCACTCTGTTCTGGTCAGCGGGCATGACCTGTTTATGAATCATTTGGTAACCCATATATTAATGCAGCTGGAGCTTTCTACAGTGCCGGAGCAAACCACTGCTGGTAATTCCATGCCAATGAGGCCAAGACAACATTATCTAGCCACGTGCTTCAGCCACTATGACTGATACTGCCATAACTGAAAGGAGTGTCCATATTAAAGCTACACTATTTCTTGGTTTGTAACATGTGCCTTGGATGAAGGATATTCTCTTTGATTTCACGCTTTCTATTTTACTCGACTGCTACCAGTAAGAAAATCAATGGACACGAGTGAGCATCCATTTGGAAATGGCTGCAAGGTATTTCAAATGTCACCTCTAGGTGGTGCAAGGAGCATGCCATCCACAACATTAGAAGTAACAGAACCTTTTATAGTAACAAAGTGAATGCGTTTCAAATGGAACAGGCAACTCACAATTTTGATTGCCCTACTCAAATAACACTGTAAAACAAAATTCTAATGCCCTGGAGATTACCCTTGTCAATCTCTTTTCAGGAATTAAAATTGAACAGGAATGGGATTATTTTCCTTGGAGCAGAGGTCACTGAGGGGGTACATAATTGAATATATAAAACTACGAGGGATAAAATAAAAAAAATTAATAAATAAACTGTTAAACAAATTAATATCCTATAAAATTATAGGATAGATAGCAAGAACGTTTTCTCTTGGAGGAGAGATCAATGACTGAGGGGCATAGATTTAAGGTGAGGAGCAAGTGGTTTAGAGGGATTGTGAAGAGAAATTTTTCACTCAGAGAATGGTGGGAATTTGGAATCACTACCTGTTAAAGGCAGTAGAGGCAGAAATCCTCAAACATTTAGGAAATATTTAGAAGTACACTTTCAATGACAAGGCATACAAGGCTATGGGCCATGTGCTGGAAAATGGGATTAGGGTAGTTAGGTGCTTGATTTTGACTGGTACAGACTTGATGGGCTGAAGGGCCTGTTTCTGTAACTGTAGACGTCTATGACTCTAAAAGCAACCGAGAAGAGGGTATTCATGGAGGCTCTTTCTGTGAGTGGGATACCTAATTTAAATATTCAGCAAGAGGACTGAATAGACCAAACAGCCCTGTCATCCCCCACCCACCCAGACTGAATCAACACACAGAGTTGGGTAGAGGTGGAAGTGCTCCAGATAGCACAGGGGAATTAGAGTCTTTAGTATCAATATCAACATATAACAATCAATATAAAATAAAGGTGGGCCAGTCTGCACATGCACCAATGCTGAAGGCACACTGTGTGGTACATGTTGCTGCAGGGTCTAATCAGTCCACTGATTTAAATATCAGCACTAACCTTTGAAATAGAATTCATGTTCAGTGGCAAAGCAGTGCGACTTGTGCAGAACTCAATAAAAGATGCCCACAACAATCCAGTGATTGCTGTATTGTGGATTTCCCATTTCCCAATATCAGTGAGTATCGAGCACCAAGTCAAGGGACTCTCCAGATGTCCACCAGCAGTGATGTCATCAAGGAAGTTAGGCAGCCAATCACATTGAAGCAATCACTCTAAAATAAAATACACTGATTTTTCTTTCAATTTTGTGAGGTTTTACAGAGAGATGAATGAACTATTGAGTCATACACATTAGGGTTATGACAGAAGCAGAAATACCAAACTATGTTGTTTAGAAAACAGATTTTCAGGACCAGTGACACTGTTCAGCAGTTGTCATTAACTTCAAATGTTGTTAAATCAGTTATAGCTCATTCAACAAGGTGCACCACTTCCGAGGGTTTTTACAGTGAAACTAAAAATGTAAAAAGGGCAAAAGTTTTCATCTGTTCAGTGATTTCAACTTGATCAATTGCCAAGGGCAGAGCTGACTAAATCAATCTTTCTTGCCATGCATAAAATGTTGCTGAGTAAATATTGGATTCTGAATGCACAAAAACTCAATTTGCCACAGGAGAGGGTTAGTCTTCTGAAGAATTTTGTATTGTTCAGTGCAAGTGAGTCAGTGTTTAAGAATGTAAAACCTGTCCTGTCCTCTGTGATAAACATAATATTTACCACATCGACAAAGTAACAGGTCCCTTTAG
>NW_025967751.1:0-25000 GCF_021869965.1 Rhincodon typus | reverse complement strand
TTTCAGTGATCTATGCACATGGACACCGAGATCTTTCTGCTCATCCACACTACCAAGAATCTTACCATTAGCCCAGTACTCTGTATTCCTGTTACTCCTTCCAAAGTGAATCACCTCACACTTTTCCGCATTAAACTCCATTTGCCACCTCTCAGCCCAGCTCTGCAGCTTATCTATGTCCCTCTGTAACCTGCAACATCCTTCTGCACTATCCACAGCTCCACCGACTTTGGTGTCATCCGCAAATTTACTAACCCATCCTTCTATGCCCTCATCCAGATCATTTATAAAAATGACAAACAGCAGTGGCCCCAAAACAGATCCTTGAGGTACACCACTAGTAACTGAACTCCAGGATGAACATTTCCCATCAACCACCACCCTCTGTCTTCTTACAGCTAGCCAATTTCTGATCCAAACCGTTAAATCACCCTCAATCCCATGCCTCCGTATTTTCTGCAATAGCCTACCATGGGGAACCTTATCAAACGCTTTACTGAAATCCAAATACACCACATCAACCGCTTTACCCTCATCCACCTGTTTGGTCACCTTCTCGAAGAACTCAATAAGGTTTGTGAGGCACGACCTACCCTTCACAAAACCGTGTTGACTATCCCTAATCAAATTATTCCTTTCTAGATGATTATAAATCCTATCTCTTATAATCCTTTCCAACACTTTACCCACAACCGAAGTAAGACAATGAGTCATATAGCCAGAAATTAGGTAAGATGGACAAAGCTTAGTAAAAGAGATAGGCCTTAAGGTCTAACTTAAAGGAGAAAAGTGAGAGGAAGAGTCAAGAGGTTTAGGAAAGGAATTCCAGAGATAAGGGCCCAGATAGCTTAAGACATGTCAAACAGAAGTGGAGGAATTAAATCAAGAACATTCAAGAAGCCAAAATTAGGTGACAGCAGATACCCCAGAAGGTTGTGGAACAAGAGGAGATTATAGAGAAAGGGGGGGTTAAGGCATGGAGAGATTTCATTTCAAGGACGAGAATTCTAATATCATGACCAGGAGCTAGTGTAGGTCAGTGAGCACAGGGTTAATAGGTGAACTGGCTCGATTTAGAACACAGCGTGCAACAGAGGCCTGGGTAACCTCAAGCTGACAGGAGGTAGAATGTGGGACCTCAGCCAGGAACGCATTGGAATAGTCAAATCTAAAGGTAACAAGGCAAGAATTTGGATTTCAGCATAAGATGCGCTGAGGCAGGAGCGAAGTCAGGCAATGATACAGGGATGGAAATAGGGAGTCTGAGAAATGGTACAAGTATGTAATTGAAAGCTCATCTCAGGATCAAGTATGGCATTAAGATTACAAACTGTCTAGTTTAGTCTTAGAGTTGCTGGGAGAGAGAGAGAGAGACAAATGGTAGCCAGGGATTAGATTTTGGAACAGAGACTGAAAAGAATGGCTTCCCAATATTTAAATAGAGGAAAATTTTTACCTATCTAGTTCAGAATGTCAGATATTCAGACTGACAGTTTACAACAGAAGAGTTGAGAGAGGTAGTGATGAAGTAGAACCAGGCTTCATCGGTGTACAAGTGAAAATGAATGCCCTGGTTTCTGACAATGTTGTCAAGGGTCGGCATGTCGTTGAGAAATAGGAGAATGCCAAGGATTGATCTTTGGGGGACACAAATAGTAATGGCGCAGGAGCAAGAAGATAAACTACTGCAAGCAATTCCATGGCTTTGATTAATTTGATAGTAATGGAGTAAGGTGAGAGTAGTCCCATCCAATTGGACGACAGCAGAGAGACGTTGGAGGAAGATAATGTGGTCAACCCTATTAAAGGCTGCAGATAGTTTGAGAAGTAAAAGGAGGGGTATTTTATCTTTGTCACTGTCATACAGGATACCACTTGTGACTTTAATAAGAAATGTGGAAGCCTGATTGGAAGGATTCAGACATGGAGTTCTGAGAAAGATGGCAGAAATTTGACTGTTGACAACACATTTTAGGACTTTGGAGAGGAAAAGATAGTTGAAGATAGGGCTGTAGTTGATATAACCGTGAGGTCAAGAATAGTTAACTTTTGAGGAGAAAGGTGATTATGGCAGATTTAAAAGAGAAATAAAGAAAGGCTGAAGAGAGAAAATACCAAATAACATCAGCTAATATGGGGAGCAGAAAGGGAAGTTGCAAATCTGTAAGCGAAGCATATACTTAATCAATGATTTTTTTGGATGGTGTAAAGCTCCTATATCAATGTTTTTCTATTTGACAAGAGCATTATTGACAAAGCCAGCAATTAGTGAACCACCCCAAATTACAATTGTGAAGATTGTGAAGCAATGTCTTTATGAACTGCTGATATCCAATCGTTCTAAAGTCAGTTTCAGCAAAGTTCAACATCAACCCATTTAGGCCAAATTCTCAATGCTCAATATTTGGTCAGACCAAATGTTCACTGCGACCAAATTGGCCTCCTTTTGCCAGCTGTTTATATTTCAAACAGACGCTTCTCCTACCACCATGATGTAAATTGAACCATGTTCTAATTCTTAAACATTTCTCCAGAGAGTGAATGTCACTGGAATCCATGCATAATAATAAAAACCTTATTTAGATGTTCAGATAAATGCCAGCCAGTGCCCATCTCCAGCAAGAGAGTAACTAACCATAGCCCCCAAACATTAAGTGGCATTACAATTTCTGAATTCCTCCGTATCAACTTCTTGGGGGATACCAATGACCAGAAACTGAATTGGACCAGCCATATAAACACCATGGATACACAAGCAAGTCAGAGGCCAGAGATTTTGTGGTGAATAATTTATCTCAAACTTAGCCCATCATCTACAAGGCACAAGTCAGGAGTGTGACAAAACACCTTCCAAGTGCCTTGCTGAATGTGGAGCCAGCAACACTCAAGAAGCTCAACATCAAGCAGGAGAAGGCAGACCACTTGACTGGCATCCAGTCCATCAGCACCTTAAACATTCACCCCCCACTCCTCCACCACTGTGGTAACAAAGTTTACTACTCACAAGATGCACTGCAGCAATTCACCAAACCTCCTGAGACAGCACCTTCTAAACCTGTATTATCTGCCATCTATAAGGACAAGGGCAGCAGACACATGGGAGTACGACCTCCTGCAAGTTGCCCTCCAAACCACACATTATTGTGACTTGGACCTGTATGACTGTTCCTTCACTGTAATGGAATCAAATTCCTGGAACTCCCACTGTAATGACTCAGCCAGGGATGCCTAGAGCAAATGGGCTAGAGTAGTTCATGAAAGCAGCTCACCACTACCTTCTCAACAGCAATTAGGAATCAGCAACAAATCCCTAATTTTCAACAATGCCACCATTCCATGAAATAACTAAAAAAAAATCTGATGAGCATTTATTTGGCTTGTCTGCTCAGTATAGTATTCCATTGTATCCATCTAATCAATCTCTCCTACTATGAGTCATGTCTAATCATCTGAAATCAAGCAACAATAAAGTGTTGTTCCAAGTTGACTAATACTAGCGTTTGGGTATCTGCTTTCTCCATCCAGGAAATAATAATACTAGATAACTAGTAAATCCAACAGCTCTTAAACATTAAAGTGCCAAGGCCTGAAGATATTTCTGCCTTTCAAAGTAAATAATCACAGCCAAGCTCTGAAACTTGTCCAATCACTCTGGATCTAAATTTACTGCAGCTCTCTCTATCTAGGGAATATGATTACAAAGCCAATTAGCATTGCATTGATTCACAGATACATTAATTTTTTGAACATCCTGACACCTCTATCACTCCATATCATCATTTGTTTTCTACCTCTTCACTCAGTCGGCTCTGCAGTACAATACATATGCACGTCACACTGAATTCTAGGAAGTATCCATGCTTGCTGATCAGCTTCTAATTGATACATAGCTGAGCTGCCTCTTACATTAAGTAAAATATCTGCTCAGCCTAATCAGTACTGCATTACAACTTGAACACAGTTAATATTTCTGGCAAAGTTTACTGTATAGTTACTCAATACAGATAGAGGCACAAATCCAGGGGCCTCTGGGTTGAGGTTGTTGTGGATTTCAGAATTTTCTATTTTTTGTGGAATTAACTCTTTCACGCAGGCTGTCTTTGGAGGATACTCTGTACTGATCATTAACGTTGATATTAGGCAGGTTTTAAATCACAAAGAGTGCTTGTGTGCCACAGGTCCTCATAGCCATCATGGGCAGGAACATTGAAGTTTTCAAAGATTGAGTGAGCAAAGTTTTAAAAATCTATTAGCCTTACATTGGAATAATTCTTGCAGAAAAAGAACATTCACTTGGAACTCAATAACAGGTACAAAGAGAAACGGCAGATTTTCTGATCAGACCCCTGAAAGTGGCCAGGAATGCCACAATTGGAATATTCCCAGCAGTGGAACAAGAAGTTTTCTGTCCAAGAGATAAATGTCCAGTTTTTGGAAATTCCTGAGCAGAATCTTACAGGGTTCTGAGCAACTTGGACAATGATGAAACATGTGGCAGAAATTACTCTGAAATTATGCCATCTGGTCCTAAACTGTCCCACGGGGGAAACAACTTCTGAGCATTTACCCTGACAATGACCCCTAAGAATCCTATATTTACAAATCTTCAATAAGGTCTCCTCTCATTCTTCTCAACTCCAATGAGTACAAACGCTATGTAATCAAACTCTCCTCATAAGAAAATCCCTCCATACCTTGTATCAACCTAGTGAACATTCTCTGGACTGCCTCCAATGCCTGTATATCTTTCCTTGGATAAGGAGACAAAAATGTTCATAGTATTCCAGGTCTGACTAGTACTTTGCATAGTTTTAGCAAGACCCCCCTATTTTCATACTCCATTCCATTTGAAATAAGGGCCATCATTCCATTTCCCTTCCCTATTGCCTGCTGAACTTGGATGCTAGCTTTCAATGATCCATGGACACAAAATTCACCTGTGCTGCAACTCTCTGCATTCTTTCCGCATTTAAATAATGTTCAGCTCTTCTATTCTTCCCGCCAAAAAGTATAAACTCATATTTCCTCACATCATATTTCATCTACCAAAAACTGCCCACTCACTTAACCTGTCTATATCATTCTGTAGTCTCCTGGTGTCAACCTCACCACTTGCCCTCCCAGCTATTTTTGCAACATCCACAAGGCTACAAGGTTAAGTTGGATAACCTGGGGTGATTCACTTTGAAGCAAAGAACATCTGATAGAGGCATACAAGACTCTAATTGACTGAAATAAGGTAGACAAAGCAAAGCTATTCTAAGTAGTCCATGGTAAAAGGTCTAAGGGGGTTAAGGTTTTGAGCAAGGGTTGCCAGGGAAATGTGAGGAAGAAAATTTATTATGCAGCAAGTGGTAATGATCTGAAACTTGCTGTGTGATGGAAGAGGTGATAATCAATGATTTCAAAAAGGGTACTGGATAGGCACTCAAGGGAAATAAACTTACATGTTTACCGTGGAACGTGACCAACCAGATTGATCCACAGAGAGCTATCATATGTTCAATGGGCCAAACAGCCCCCTTACCTACTGTTACAACTACATGACAACAACCATTTTTTCCTGTGTGCTCTTCCTCAAAGCACACCCATGGCTCACTGCATGCTAATGTTTCATCCTGAGCAATGGTTTTTATAGTTTGTCTCAGTGATAGTTTGCCAATGCCTTTCAATCTCAGGGGCAGACTAAAGGAGGCAGGTCCCAAGTCTATTTCAGCCAGAACGCAATCAAATCCATGCTGTTGGCACTATTTGGAACCACAAGCTACCCATCTAACCAACTCAGCTGTCCTGCCCTTTACAGCATCAATCACTTAATGAAAATGCAAGTTGTTTATCCAATACATACAATTAATTTGGCTTAACGACTGGTACTACATCAAGATATTTACAGAACACAAATTTCTATTATGATGTTAACAAACTTAAAATGAAGATTATGAGCTCCAACCTTGAACCAGACTATAAATGAGGCCTCGTTGCCATGGCAACATAATTTAGCACTTGTGAGGAAGCCTTGACGACAGTACGGAGTATAAAAATAGATAAGTCTTGATACAAATGTACAGGAATTTGAAGATGCTGAAACTAGGGTACTTAAGGAGAGATACATGTACTTGCATTGGAAGCAGCTCAGAGAAGGTTCACCAGACTAATTCCTATGATGAAGTAACTGTCCTACAAAAGAGGTTGTGCAGCTTCAATGTAACCTCACTGGGAGCTTAAAAGGATGAGAGGTGATCTTAATCAAACTTATCAGGTTCTGAGAGGATTTGACAGAGTAAAGGCTAAGAGATTTTTTGCTCATCATAGAATCTAGAACTCAGGGCTACAGTTTAAGAATAAAGGGCCTCCCATTTAACACAGAGATATGGAGCAATTTGTCCACTCAGGAGGTCAATAGTCTTGGAATTCTCTTCCATGGCCAGCATCCTGAATCAATGAGATATTTTTAATCTATTTGGGAGTCAAGGGTTATGAGAGCCAGGGAAGAAAGTGGAATTAAACCACAATCTTACTGAATGGCAGAGCAGGTTTGATAAGCCAAATGGGCTACTCCTTTATTTATTAAAAGCGAATGAACTTGTTCCTAAGCTTTGTTTTCTTGCCAACACATTAAGGACCTACTGCCAAAGATTCAGAAAGCTGGTCGTTTGGGGTGCAGTACTGTCTTCCAAAGAAATCTCTAATTCCTCTGTTCTATTGGCACACAGAAGATGATAATAATAAGTTCAACTGAAAGGAGAGCTTATCTCTACTATCATTAGATCAAATTTCCTGACAGAACAAGTTAATAGTAGGGTTCCAGCCAAAGATAGCAATTCCAGGAAACATTACATATGTGCAGAAACAAAACAACTGAATAAGCACAGCTTAAGACTCACACTTAACAAAAGAAATGGCTGACATCGATGTCAATATTTGGAATTAATACTTATTAGAACAAATTAATTACTGTCAATACTGATATTCACTGGATTCTAATGTGCACCCTTTGTATACGCAGTGTTTAATCTATATGCATGAAACAATTAGCCTAAATCAAACTATGCCTGATACTATGTAGAACAGAGATTCTATTCAATTGGAAATACAAATATATACTTTGTTTCCAATTCTTCCACAAACACAAACAACACACCTTTCAAAATTCAGTTTCAGGGTCAGTTTGACATGAGATTGATTAGCTTGCTATACTAAAGAGCGATCATGGACTTGATGGGCCAAATGGCTCCTGTCTGTGTTTTAAACACATACTAGACTTCAAGGATAGATACATTGTGGCATTTTCTACACAGCTCTCAGAATGCAGGAATTTCTCACAATAATTCACGTCACACAGAATTTCAGTCTCGAACCTGTTGTCACATTAAGCTTTATGCTAGTGGTCATTAATTCCAAAAGTGTGGAATGGTGCTCACCTTCCACCCATTACCTGACATGCACTAAATTGTTAAATAAAAACTTCAAAACATGAACATCACCGCATTCAACTAATGCATTAACTTAATTAAGCCAACAAATTGGATGGAAGTATCCCACACTTCAGCAGAAACGATCATGTTGCAATCCCTTCATCTTAGTAAATGGTGTCAGGGTTACTGAAAAGGCTAACGCAAGAAAGCATGAGCTTTGATTGAATGGAGTTTTTTCATTACATTTTCCACTTTCTAGACTGGAGTCATCACTCTGACCTTGTTCACCATCAACCTGAGTATAGTCATATACCTCATCTGACATAATCTACCACCTATTGTCAGCATCCAGTGTTACCCGGTGGGAAGCTCTTCTACATTGATTGCTTCTGGAGCTAAACAAACCTCACCACCATGAACATCCACGACCTGCAGTTTGCAGATGACTGCTGCATGATGGCTCACTTCACACAGGACATGCAAAGGATGCCCAACCCTTTCAATACCTTGTATATGATGCATGGCCTGGCCTTAAACACCAGCCAGAGAAGGGCCCTTAACCAACCTTCCCTGCACCAGCTAAGCGTCTCCTGCACGATCTACATTGATAGGTGGCTCTGGAGTATGAGGAGCACTTCCCATTTCTCATAGCCACCTCTCCCAATGGATGAAAAAGTTCAGCACTGAGTCAATTGTGTCAGTGCTGCCTTCTTCAAGCTGTGACAATATGTCTTTAACAGTAGCAACCTCTGGAAGTCAGAAATTTTCCTGGTCCATCAGGCTGTTGTGTTGACCATCCTCCTCCACTGCAATGAAACCTGGACCATCTACCAATGCCATATAAGATCCTTCAGAGCTTCCACAAGCAGAGCATATGTCGAAACCTGGGGACCAACATGAGGGTCCTCCATGAAGCTGTGTCCGCCAGCGTGGCAAACCACTGCTCCTGAAGACCCAACTCTGATGGACAGACCATCGCATCCAGAGGCCTGAAAGCTGTCTCCCTCAGCAGTTTCTCATCCTCCAGCTCTCCAATGGCCAATGCTCAAAAGGCAGCCAGAGGAAAAGGTATTAGGATGTGCTCAATGTCTTCCTGAAATACCGACGCAATGACACCACAGACTTGGAAGAGAAAGTTGCTGACTACTGGGCTTAGCACCTCCAGTACAACAAGGCACAAGCCTCTTCAAGGCTCAGTGACTTGATTCAAGGCTGAGGTAGACAAATTCATAATCAGTAAGGGAATCAAAGGTTGTGGGGAAAAGGCAGGCAAGTGGAGTTGAGGATTATCAGGTCAACCGTGATCTACTGAATTGCGGAGCAGACTGAATGGGCTGAATGGCCTACTCTGCTTTTCTGTCTTACAGATTGTGAGGTGGAACAGCAGTAGCAGAAGGAGGAGAAGGATGACAACCTGAAGTTGGGAATTCCATTTCCCCACCCACCAACATTCACCCACTGAGAAAAAGCTTGTGGATTGAAGATTGGGCTCGTCCATGCCTGAAGACTCATGAAATCTTATTCAATTCTGAGGGAGCACCAACGACAATAAATCACTTGTATTCTTTGAGGAAGGGAAGTTGCCAACCTCATGTGGTCTGGCCAACATGTGTATCTAGATCCATAGCAATGTGATCAATTTTTAGTTGCCCTCTGAATTGACCTAGCAAATCACTTATTTCAGGGTCAGTTAATGATGGGCAACAAACACTGGCCTTCCAGTAGCACACACATCCCATAAAAGAGTAAAGAAAAAGTTATTTTCATATAATGTGAATATATTCAATTCCTCTCAAGCTGAGTGTATCTGGCGCTTATTAGGAAACCGTTAATGGCTCAAAGATTGTGCAGCTCTTCTTCCTTCCTTTCAGTGACTCTTGCTACACTTGGAGCTGCTGTTTCCCAGTTAGGTCACAATCCCGATGTCAGCCTCAATTCCAGATTGGAAATGCCAAAGTGGTCATTGCCAACACGGGTGATGAATTAAGAAGTCACTTTCAGGAATCAAATCCAATTTAATAGAACAATTAAAGTGAACGAGGGAAGTGGGAGATCCAACAGGATGGTCTGCAAAAACAAATCTGGTGCAAATCTGGACACAGCAGCAATGAACGCTGCTTCCAGCTTTTCGAGGTTACATGGTAACAGCCTTTTTGAATATTTGTCTACTCCCAGACAATTATAACAATGGATGAAATTGAGAGTTGATCAGGAAATAGATTTGTTCCTTTTAGTCAAATATTTCCTGCCTAATGCCAGGGAGCCACTTTCAAGCTGCCTCCAGCCTCGATGGGGGCTGGTCCATTACCAGGAAGATCTTGCTGGACTCCTCATTCCGCTCCTTAATGGCCTCTTAATAGGGACAAAACTGCTACCTGTCACTGCCATGGAAACCATGTCCATGACCAAAGCAGTCGCAGCTAGGAACGGATTGGGTCAGAATAAGGTTGAAGCTTTTAGAAATGGTTTTCAGCCTGTCTCCAACTCCACCTCTGCAGGCGTGGGAAAATTCAGGTCTCAGGCTCTAAACTGAGTGTCCCCACCACCATCTTCCCATAATGCTCCAGCTCTAACATGGCGCTACTGAGCAAGAATCAGCCTTTTGTTTCATAGTGCCCTTTCAGCAGATACTGCCACTATTTTAGTGCACACTAAATCTGTGAGTAAACATGAGGGAGTCCACACCCGCTAAAACTTTTACTAACTTCGAATTCAAACCCAAATGACATATCAATAGCAATTTCTAGGCTTTTCCAGAAACTCAATAACGCTTGCATCTTTTCTTGTAACCTTATAACATTTTAATAAAAGATCTTTTTAATTAATCTAAATACTAGCGTTAAAGAAACATTAACTGACTTACCCAATGGTGTCTTCATCCATTACATAAAATGAGAGGTTGTGGAAGCCCATGGGTAGATGGAGAGTATATTCTTCACCCCAGAATGGATTGAGGTTCCTCCATATGGTAGCAGTTCTAAATATTCAAACAACAATCATCATCAAAATATTGCAAACAATGGATCACAATCTCTATCAATTCAATCCTAGGCTTATGTATCAGCTGAATACATAGACAGGACTCTGTTTTCCAGGTCAGGAAATTGTGGGCTTAATTCCAGACCTCAGATACAGTCACATAATTTGGCATAATTTGCGTAACACTGAGCGAAGGCTGTATCCTTTGGATGAGACATTAAACCAAAACCATCTCTGACTACCAACAGAGGGCATTAAAAAACCTGTGGCATTGTTTGAAAATCAAGAGGCAATTTTTCTGGGTTTTGTGCTAACATTCTTCCCTAAACAATGCCATAAAAGTTTAACTATACTTTTACTTCATTGCTGTTTGGAGCTTTAGTCTTTATAATCAATTACTGTACTTCATTCTGTTTGATGGATGTTTTTATACATTTCAGAGAAAGGGGGTCTAGCATTGCTGAAATTTTGCTGTAGCAGGACACCTGCCAGCATTTAGGGGGAAATTGTGACTTCAAGGTACATTCACTTGACCAATAATCAAGAGACCAAGGCTCATGCTCTAGGGAGATGGGTTCAACATGGCACCTGATGGAGGTTCAATTCAATAAATGAATTTATTTTGTTTATTTTGTTTTTTCATAATAATGAGTAATTTATTTATTTTGTCACGAGCAGCCAGATTCCCCTCTGAAGTCGCACACCACAGCAAGGTGAATATACATCATTGTTTCTTCATAGTTAAAATTTTAAATAAATTATCAGTCACAAAACTAGGCTCAGTAATGGTCATCAACATGTCATCAATTGTTGTAAAGATCCATCAATAGTGTCCTTTTGGAAAGGAAATCTGCTGTACTTGCCTGGCTTGGCCTACATGTGCCTCCAGACCCACTATATCTGAATCAGCGGAAGCCCAATAGGACTGCAAGTTCAATCTGCATCTCTTTCAGGCTGACGGGAGTGTCTTGTGGCTTTGTTTAAATGTGGTCATTTTGGAACTGATTTTTCTTCTTGGAGCAGTAAACTCAACTTGCCTTATGTCTCCTTTATCAATTACATTAAAGAATGAACAAATAAACAGAGCAAGGATTGAGAAGGCAAACCAGAATGGAAGATCTCAATATTGAATCAAGCATGCAACAAAAAATAAAGAGAAAGAAATAAAGATTGGAGAGTGGGCAAAATAGCTGAAGTAGAAGAGATATCAGTATCCTGGAGTCATGGAAGTTTTCTGATGGTAACAATGAGGCCATAAAATATGAATGTGGAAGGACTTTAAGACCAACCTATAAGCAAATCTTGTTCTTCACAGTTTTTCTCCTCACTATATTACCCAGTAAACCAAACAATTTATTAATTACTTGTGTGAAAAAGTACTTCACAACATGTTACAAAGTAACAGATGTGAAACAGAATGGAGTTTATGCACACATCACAGGAGCAACAAAGAACTTTGATTCGATACATCAGATTACACGTGGTCATAAGTCTGAAAACTCTTCAAATGGACATTTCAATTAGACCAATAAATGGCTCTGTTACACCAGTTACACAGATCGTCAAAGGAGCATGGATAAGGAGTGGGAAGTAAATCACTAATCAAGAAGTAACCTCAAATCCTGCCTAAACTTACATGAACACAATCTCCTCATACATTTTGCGTGTATGTTTGAATTTGAAGGTGCAAGATAATATTAGTTTTCCTCTGACTCACCTGGATCTGAAAATAAAATATATAGTGAATGCTTTGTGGTTTTACATGTGCAAGAGTTACACTGATTAATAAAAGCTCTGAAGATGTCAATTAGTAAGACACAAGACTTAAATGTGAAAAGAAGACCTCAATGACTCAAATAAGCTGCTGAAATGTAGATGTACAATTATAGCAAAGTTCAAAGGATGACAAATCTGACGTCAAATGCAATTGGATTAATAGCTGAAACAATAAGTCAACAGTTTCAACTGGGGGTGGGGGGGGGGCACCAAAACCATTCTTAGTAAAGACAAATAAAATCATAATATCTGATTATCAGATTAGAAGCATTTTGACAGACTGAATATTTTGAATACAGAAATATGAAGGTGAACGAGGCAATGCCAAAATCCATCGAAGGAAGAAACCGAAAAAGTGGGAAAGATACAGACAGTGTCACCATGGAGATGGTGAGATGAAGCAACACAGAAACTAGCTTATTTCACAGCGTTTTAAGACTATCTGGAAACATATATTAGCAGCACAATTGACAAAGTGAATAAATGAATGATGATGACAGAAAAAAAACAAGAACCACCAGATCAACTAGGCAATAAAACAAGGAATTCAGTCTGCTATGGACTGTGTACTGAGGACATGAGGTGAATTTTGAAAATGGAACATTATGCAACAATCAGTTTATAAAGCTTCAAGTCGGAGAGGTGATTAGAATACCAAATATTGGCTTCACTGAGTTAAGGGTGGTCCTTTAAAGATGCTGCATTATCACGATTAAAACATATTTAACAGAACATCTGGTTAACTATCTTATTTGCATCAAAATCTTTCCCATACTGATCCCAAACTGTGGATGAGTCAGTCTTTTGTACAGCAGGAAAACTGAAGCTGTCACACTCAAGTCCAAGAAAACATTTACTGAGTCGTTAACTCAATCCTTCTAGCCCTTCATTCAGGGTAAATCAGGTGAAATACAGCCTTATTGCCCTGTCTGATCCTAAATGGAATCTAAAATCCCAACCCCAATTGTTTAGGTACCACTCCCTTCTACCTCAGCAACGTTGCTCACTTCTACCCTTGGCTCACTCTTCCCACTGCTGAAACCCTTGTCTGTATTTTCCTTACTAGGATATAGTACTCAATTCTCCACAGTTCTCCTCACAGGCCACCTCACCTCCATCCTACACAATTTCAAGATCCCTTTTTCTTGCATTCTGCCCTGCCTTAAACTCCATCAGATTCTTGCCTCTGCCAATCTCCGTTGGTACCCCACCATCAACACATGAAATGAGAACTCATGGGCAGAATCTTAAAGGGGTCTGAGTGACAAAGATTATTGTGACATTTGTGGCAGAATTGGACCAGAAGTCTGGCAAGGGCCATCTCAACATCGGGAGTATCACCAGCCAACCTTCATGTTTTTCCGAAGCAGCATGTTGAGTTGTCAATTAAAGGGGATTATGGCTTGTTAAGTATTTTGTTCACGGCACAACTCACTTCATTAATATTCAACTTTCTCTCTTACCAAACCCGCCAAATACACTACACACCAAGGAATCCAGAGTGAGGATCTGGCAGATTCAGCTTGCTGCTTGCTGTCAATGAGCAAATTCCATCAAACCGCAGCTCAAGGCATCATCCACATGCAACCTTTGCACACGTCCCTCATCCACAGACACTGGCATCCGGCATCTGCCAGTCCAACAAGCACCATGGCACCTCTCTGATTCATTGGCAGGCCACCGAGGAAGCACAGACTTCCACTGCAGCACACACCAACAACTAGCATTGAAAGCCTCTATAGCAGGGACACTTTGTACTATAAGCCAGATAGGAGCTTGTTAACAGCCGTTTCCAAATGAGGAGAGCTGGGAGCTCTGGGCAATCGTAGACTGGAAAATATTTGTTAGTTATAATGCTGAAAACTGTTTTTAATCATGGGGGCAAGCTTCAGTCACTTTGCTTTTGTTTGTTCACTATTTCTTTCTGTAAATAAAAGCTTATATTTGGACTCATCCAATTACTTTCATGCGCGTGATGTTCCCCAAATGGACAATGACAAGCTCTAGGTCAACAGTGGGCACTGGGGACAGGGGAGCACTGACTTAGAGGGCGTTCAGATGGGATGTAGCGACCAACAGGTGAAGTGTGGGGTGCGCTGACGTAGCAGAGACTAGAGGGACAGAATGGCATTCTACGTGCAAGGCAGTGTCAGCCATGATCACTATGTGCTGTGAACAGCTTGGCTTAATGCTGCTGTGCCATTCCACTGTCCTCTGTCCTCAGAGGAAAAGACATCACCATCTCTTCTTTCAGCTTCTTACCATTTTCCCACTTTCTCAAAATCTATTCTTTTTGATCACACATTTGGTCAACTCTCCTAAGTTTTCTATTCCTGACCTCTCCTCTGAGAAACGTCATTTTATTGTATTAGATATCTATATAAATGCAAATATCTTCAGCTGCTTCACCAGTAACATTCCATGCAACTTTAGGTCAGGAGCGGGCTGTTCATCAATGAATTTACCATTTCAAACTGCAGACACAAATCCTCCAAGCCATCTTATTGCAGGATTTGGTCAATATATACCTTCTTGTTGAGAAGTAGCAGCTACCATTCATGTCATGTAATTGACAGGCAATTCATATGTCAAACATGCAAAGCTACAATTGTCTTACCCTTATCTTCAACAGGACCCAATACCAAGTCATGTTGCTCTTTCCACATCATGAGGCCACCAATAACTAGAAGTTGAACTGAATTGGCCATTTTCCACAATAGCTACAAGATCAGGGAAGAAACAGGATGTTCTTTGTTGGGTCACTTCCCAATCAATCAATAGCTCTTTGCCATTGACAACTCTCAGTATTGTTTCTTTTCATGACCTTTTTTTGCATGAAGTCAATGTTCACCTGCAAGTTTGCAGCCACATTAATGCTCAAGAGATTCAACAACACCATTTCAAAAGCAGTCCACTTGCTTGGTTCCACTGCCGAAGAACTCAAATCCCATCCTTGCATCACCAGAGTATGTGGCTGTTCTGTGTCCCATACATCGCGTCAACTTGCCAAGCTTACTTAAAATGCACCCCCCCCAAAAGCTGACACCTCTGCCACCAAGGACACGAGCAGCCAGATTCCCCTCTGAAGTCGCACACCACAGCAAGATGGATATATATCGTTGTTTCTTCATAGTTAAAATTCTAAAAAGGCTAATAACATCACAAAACCACTATTAACAAGCGGAATGTATCCGTTCAAACACAGTCCATCAGCACCTTCTCAGAACCTGATCATGTGACCAAGCTACTTGGGAGATAAACAACAGAAAACCAGTCAATAAAAAGTTAAATGCAGAGGAGGTAGGTTCTTGGGTCTGCTTCTATTTGCGGGTAGCTTCCGTTGAGTTCAGAACAATCTTGTTCAGGGAAACATATCTTTCGAGTAGGATTTAGACAAAATTCAATATTTCAGCTAATAAGTTTTAAATTCCTTGTTAACTGAAAGAATCTTGACAGTGAGCTGGACACTTGGGTGACCAAGTTGAGAAAAGAGTACAAGCTTTTATCAAAGGAGAAATTACAGAGATGTTATGAGAGAATCCAATTGCAGTTGGCTTTATGGATTTTAACAAAGTATTTAATAAAGCTGTTCAACAAAATCAGGACTCAATGTCACTTTGTGTTCTGTTAGGATACTAGGACCCTGAAGTAATCTTGCCATGACTTCATGGAGCTGCATATCACTGAGTATAATTGACATGGTGTGGGTGGAGTTAAAACACTCTACACCCGCAGGAACATTGGAGGAAGACTAGCAACTACAATGCAGGTATAATGTGACCAGTTTATGTAAAATCACAAGCTTTCAGAGTGCTGCTCCTTCATCAGGTGAAGTTCATCTTAATCCTACTCCACCTGACAAAGGAGCAGCGCTCCAAAAGCTTGTGATTTTAAATAAACCCGTTGGACTACAAGCTAGGGTCGTGTCACTTCCGACTTTGTCCACTCCTGTCCAACACTGGCATCTCCACGTCATAATAAATTGTGTTACTTTGAAATAAAAACGCAAAGACAATTCTTGACTTTTCCTTCTCCCCAGCCAGTCTGCGACAAACCCAAACCCGTATTGTTGCATCAAAACACATAATAAAAGATAATGGCTGCTACAGGATTCACTGCCTAGAAATCATGGCAGTAGTGAAGATCAAGAAACAGTCAGGACCCAATACCAAGTCTGATAATGTCTAGAGAAGAGAATTCAAAAACATTTCCTTCTTCCAAAAAAATCAACACAACTTTATGATTAGCTAGAAGCCAAAAACAACACAGAGCTGAATGGCAGCTGTGAAAAGGCCATCTCTGAACAGAAATTCCTCTACAGCAACAACGAGAACACTGTTTTAAATTAGTTGTTTCCAGACAGTAAAAGGAGAAGGAAGCTTTAAGTAAAAAGTGAGTGCAATGAAAGCCCACTAGCATCTAAAAAGGAGGAATTCAAATTGAACATCCAAGAAAACAGGCCAATTACCAAACATTCGAAGCAGTTTTGATCCCTTGAGGGGAGGGCAATAATAGATTTGTTTCCACCAAAAGAACTAAGCTGAGGTGCACAGTTCTAACAGGGAGTAAATATATTGCTGAATTACTTAATCAATGAGAAAATTAATAATACCAAGTTAAGATAAATCTTCATATAAAAGCTTTAAAAAAATCAATTGGGTAAAGAAAAATAGGTAGCAGGAATCAAAATTGAAAATCGAAGTTTATGAACCCAAACAGTATTACATCAATGGTATAAATGAAGGGTAAAAGTTTTTTTGTGTAAGTTAGAAGTTTTGTTGATATTTTTCATTAACAATACAAATTATTGGATAAAGAAAAAGAGTGCAAAACAGATGACATAGAATTCTTAAATGTAGAAGGAGACCATTTGGCCCATCAAGTTAACACTGACCCTCTGAACAGCATCCCATCATACCCTGTTACCACGACTAAGCCACCTAACCTGCACATCCCTGGACACTATAGGGCAATTTAGCATGGCCAATTCACCTAACCTGCACATCTTTGGACTGTGGAGGGAACTAGAGCACCCAGTAAAAACCCACGCAGACATCAGGAGAATGTGCAAACTCCACTCAGTCACCCAAGGCTGGAATTGAAACTTGGTCCTGGTGCTGTGAGACAGCAGCACTAACACTGTGCCACAATGCTGACATGGTGTCAAACATGGCACAAAGATATCTCAAATGCAGAATAAATTGGCCTTGATGATGTCACAGCAGACATCTCTGATATAGCCAATAAATCATCAAATCTTATAATGTAAAACCAATTTGACAGAGCTTCTACCACAGATCTTTGGGAAATCCTTCTGCCATCTTGGAAAAGGAATATCTTCAATACATCTCTATGAAGGTTGCATATTGGTAAAGGAAACCTGAACGTTACATTGAAAACATCATTTTCAAATTGCAAACACTTTAACAGCTTTCAGTTTTGGCACTACAACGAAAATCTTTACAATAACAAAGATTGAACAGAATCTTTAATCAGCAAAGAGTACAACAAGAAAACAAAGTAAGTGAAATTCATGGGAATCAAAATCCTAATGATTACTGTGCAAATTTTAGATAATCAATAACTTCAAGTGCCTGTAACAATTAAGCAATACAACAAGATTTGCCTATACTAATCTTTCCACCAGAAAAAAAATCACGGTATCAGATCCATTTGATAGATCAGCAAATTGGCAAATGTGGAAAACTTAATTCCTCAGATTTTAAATAGCGTCATCTTTGGAAAACAAATCAAATGTACACTTCTCTACTACACAGAAACAACATCAGATTCTGTGTTACACAGGCAACAGATCAACGAAAAAGAAATTATATTTGACAACCTCATAACAGCTCTTGATCAATGTTTCACTTCATAACAGATAAGATACTGATGAGACCAAGCTTCATTAGCAAATATCAGCTTCCAGAAGAGTCTGTACATTGTTTCATTAATGAGTTCCATTTATGTTCTGAACCACATAATTATGGAAACATAAAAGATCATCTTTTTGACAAAATTGTCATTGGCCTTTAGGGTGGAACGGTTGCTCAGTGGTTAGCACTGCTGCCTCTTAGCGCCAAGGATCCAGGTTCAATTTCAGACTTCGGCTGTGTGTGTGTGGAGTTTATACGTTCTCCCTGTGTCTCCCTGGGGGTTTCCTCCAGGTGCTCTGGTTTCCTCCTACAGTTCAAAGATGTGCAGTTTAGATGGATTGCTAAAAGAAAAATTGCCTCATAGTTTCTAGGGATGTGCAGGTTGGGTGGGCTAGCTATGGCTAAAAAAAAAACCCATACAGGGTTACAACGAAGGGGCGGGATGCTCTTCAGAGAATCCAAGCAGACTAAATGAGCCCAATGGCCTCTTTCTGCACTGTAGAGATTCTATGATAAACCTGTCAGGAGTGGTGATGGCCTAGTGGTATTACCACTAGGTTATGTATCCAGTGACCCTGGTAATGCTATGGGGACCTGGGGTTGAATCCTGCAGTAGCAGATGGTGGAATTTGAATTCAGTGAGAATGTGAAATTAAGGATCTAATGTTGACAATGAAGCTGTTGGGGAGAAACCCAACTATGATCCACTAATACCATTTACAGAAAGAACCTGCTGGTCTGAACTAACTGTGACTCTAGACACCACAGCAATGACTCTTAACTACCTTTGAGCAATTAGGGATGGGCAATAAATGTTGGCCTAGCTAGTGATGCTCACATCCTGTGAACTCATTCAAAATTTCACTGACCACCTTCAACAAAAAGAGGATCTATGTCCAGAACAGAGTTTACACTGCAGATAACATATAAAGTCTCAACAACTGCTCAAGAAACGTTATTAAGAAAATGTTCCATTTAATCACTACAGCATGCAATGACCACTTACAGTACAATAAACCATCTGACCAGAGGAGCAAATCTTTCATCTTACCAATATACCGCATGTGACAACCTCAGTGTAAAACCCAAGCCTAATCTAAGACCCCACATTATTGGAAAGTTGTGTCTTTAGGAATGTATATTAAATAGTGTTACTTTGAAGTCTAAGCCTGCAGACAGTTCCTTGCCTTCTCCTCAAACAGTCTGTAAAGAACTGAAACTCATAGCGTGGATCGAACTGCACAATAAATGAGATTGGATGAAAAAAAGTACAGAAAACAGTGAGTCATGGTAAATGGGTGTTTTCAGAGGAGGATGTTGGACAGTGGTGGTTCTCAAGGATCAGTGTTCAGACCACTGCGATTTTGATATATATATATATGTAGATATTTTTCTTCGTTCTTTCATGTGATGTGGGCATCAATGGCAAGGTCAATATTTGTTCCCCATAAATGACATAAATATCAGAATACAGAGAAAAACATATTCCAATGCTTTAAAACGTGAAGGCGCAGTTAACAGTGCAGATAATGCAAATTAGCAGTAACAAGGCATAGATAAATAAGCAGAATGGACCGACATGTTACAGATGGAATTTAAGACAGAGAAGTGTGAGATGATGCATTGTGTCAGGAGGGAGCTGCAAAGGCAATATAGACATCATGGCACAAGTTGCTTGGACAGAGGGATCGAGAGACAATCTGCATCTGTAATACATTGGTCTTATTGTCCTTCAGGGAAAGGAATCTGCTGTCTTTACCTGGTTTGACCTACAGGTGATTCCAAACCCACAGGACTGTGATTGATTTTTAACTGTCCTTTTCAGAATTAAAGATGGGAATAAAGCTGGCCAAAGGCCACATCCTGTAAATTATTTACCACACTCTATGCATTCACATACAAACACATTAACCCTGATTTAGACTTCTTACTTTCTCTCCTTAGTCAGATCTCCCTATTCACTTACTATTTTCTGTTATCATAATATCTTTCTCCCCATGTATCCAGTGCATTTTGGTATCTTTTTCTGATAATATTCATCTCCTGATTCCCACAATGCTGCCAAGTTAGCTTAACCTTGCCCAAAAGCACTGGCAAAACGAGCCACAAGGAATTCAGTTCCAGTTCTGTTCAGGTTCAACCCATCCAGCCTATATAGGTCTCAACTCCCCCAGAGCTGATCCATATGTCCCAAGAATCTAAAGCTCTCCATCTAGCACTAACTTTCGGCCATGCATTCATCTGTCTTACTATTCCTGTTCCTTTACTCACTTGCGCCTAGTATCATGAGTAATTCAGAGATTACTACATGTGAGGTCTTACTTCTCATTTGCTACCCAGATCCCTAAATTCTGATTACAGAACCACATCCTTTCTTCTACCTAGGTCATTGGTTCCAGTGTAGACCACAACTTCCTGGCTGCTAACACTCTCTCCTCAGGGTGCTCCTCAGCCTCTTAGTCACATTTTTGACCCTGGTACCAGGGAGGAAATACACCATCCTGGATTCACAGCTGTGGCAGCAGAAACATTTATCTGTTCCACTGACTAGCAAATTACCTAACACTATCACTCTTTCAGTCATCCTTGAACCCACTGCACAACTGAGGTACCTGTAGTGCCGTAGAGCTGGCTGCACTCCCTAGATGAGCCTTCACTCTCATTTACATTCAGAACTGAATACTGGTTGGGATACATTCAGGGTCCCCTTTATTACCTGCCTGTTCCTTTTTGATGGCCTTGCGATCACTCATTCCCTCTCTCCCTGCATACTCTGAATCAGGATTGCCCATGTCCATAAACTCAGTGTCCATACAGCTCTCAGCCTCACGAATGTACCTTCCAAAGCTAGGAACTCAACTTGCTACAACTGACAATGCTTCCCACACAAACGTTATCCAGGACACTGGAAATGAACTGGAGTTCCCAGATTGCAGCTTTAAAGAGCCCTGCCATTCCTTTATTTATTAGTTAACATATGCCTCCTTGAATAAAAACTCACCAATACTAATTAATTATAGAACTAGTAATAGCAATACTACTTCGCACATTTGATTAATTGTAACAAATCTTCCCTAAAGCACTTCTTTCCTCTGCGCGCCGAATTCCCAAATGAACTTAATTCGCTATTAATCTGTATGTATGTCTCACTCAGGCATCCTCCTTATTATGAGTTCCCAACTGAACTGCACCTATTGACCATTGCATCATGATTCACCTTAATGTAGACTGGTGTGTGAAAATGAAATAAGTGAGCCATTAAAGTTGCAAAATCGAAACAACAATCTTTACAGAAGTATGAAAATTAATTGGAAGATACAAGGAATTAGTACAGAAAGTGACAAGTAAAATTGAACATTTTACAAGCTCAACTCGACTGCACATCTCTGCAGAAATAAAAATACGTATTGTTTAACATGGCAATCATAATACTAAATTTATTAATGTTTGAGACATGAGTCATGTATCAATCACTATAAATGCACAGTCCAATCACTCTTTCATAATGTGTGGATGAAAGATCGAACATACAGCTGGGACAAATGAAGAAAAATTCTGAACTGTTTATGCAGGCACTTCTTCAATGATTCTTGACATATCTGCACTGAGACAAAATGTGACAGAAAGTTGTTGGGATAATAAGGAGAGCAGGTTAGATAGACCATGCACTAAAATTATAGGAAGGATTTTCTGAGGATGCAGATGGCTTTCCTGTATTTCCCCACATAGTGAATTCCCAACTTTAACTGGATCAGTGAGTATATGTGAGGTGCAGAAGCACAAACAGGTAATTTGATCTGCACCATTCTTGTGATTTTAGCAGCCACTTCACAAAGGGGACTTCTCTACTGTTGAATCTTAAACATTTAATTTGAAACCTTTGCCCTGTATTTTAAGCCTGTTTCTAACTATTCTGTCTCATCTCTCATAATTCTAAACATCTTTATTAAATCATCCCATAATCTCCAATTCTATTGAAAACAGCCTGTCAACCTGCTTAGATATAAATACATTTATGACATCTTAAGCAGATGGGAAGTCCAGAGTTCATCGCCAAGCCAATTCTAGTGCTTAGGTATCCATTAAGAAAATGAAAACTGTAATCCAATTCAATTGTGTTTTTGTTTCAAATTGCTAAAAGACCTACAGACAACATCAGTAAGATTTCTGCACTTGCACTAATTGCTGCAACAGCTTTACTGCCAGCAGCTGTAACATCGTCATTGTGCCATTGTGGTAAAATACTGTCAGCTTTCTGATTTAACACCAGCAGGAAGAAATCAGCCTACCAATCAGAGTGGTGGATTAGCAGTCATAGCAACCCGACTCAATCTTCCTGTAACATTGATGATATTGCCATACTGGTTGATATTATCCCTATCACAGCAGCTTTACAGGGTACGCTACAAGCACCTTGAATCTGCTGTGAAGGGAAAATTGCTGAAGTTTCCTGACAATAGATATCACATGTTTAAAATAAAATATTGCTAAGCTTTTACTGCTTCACAACCTAGGTGTCTAGATTCCTGAAGAAGGGTCTGGACCCGAAACGTCAGCTTTCCTGCTCCTCTGATGCTGCTTGGCCTGCTGTGTTCATCCAGCTCTACATCTTGTTGTCTCAGATTCTCCAGCATCGGCAGTTCCTACTATCTCTGCAACAATGTGAAAAATTGCCCAAGTATGACCTGTGCACAAAACAGGACAAATCCGACCCAGCCAATAACTGCCTGATTAATCTACACTCAAACATCAGAAAAGTGATACAACGGATTACTATTAAACGCCAATTGCTGAGGAATAACCTGCTTACTGACACTCAGTTTGGGTTCAGCTCCTGACCTCATTTCAGCCTGGTCCAAATGTGAACAAAAGAGCTAAAGAAGGTGGTGTTTGACTAAGTGTGATATCAAGGAGCTCTAAATAAAACTGGAGTCAATCGGAAACAGTGGGAAAAACTCACCAGGGGTTGGAGTCATGCCTGGCACACAGGAAGATGGTCGGGGTTGTTAGAGGTCAGTCATCTCAGCCACAGGACATCTCTGCAGGAGTTCCTTGGGATAACGTCCTAGGCCCAACTATCTTCAGCTGCTTCATCAACGATCTTCCCTCCATCATAAGGTGGAATGACGGGATGTTTGCTGAGATTGAACAATGCACAGCACCATTTCTAACTCCTCAGATATTGAAGCAGCCAGTGACAATATACGGCAAAATCTAGATAATATGCAGGCTTGGACTGATAAGTGGCAAGTGACATTCAGGACCCACAATTGCCAGGGAATGGCTATCTCCAACAAGAGAGAATGCAACTATCATCCTTTGACATTGATGGATCACCATTAGCGACATCCTGGGGATTACCATTGACCAGAAATTGAACTGAACCATTCGTATAACTACTGTGGCTACGACAATATGTCAGAGACTAAGAACTCTATGCTATTAACTCATATCCTGTTTCCCTAGACCCAATCCATCAACTAAAGGACAGATCTCAAATGTGATAGAATAGTCTTCATTTGCCTGGATAAGTGTAGACCCAGAACACACAAAACACTCAACACCATTGGGTACAAATCAGCCCACTTGATCAACACCCGAGGTACCACTAACAACCAGTGGCAGCAAGTCACTAAGGACCCTTCAGAACCACTGACCCTACTACCTCGAAGGACAAGAGACAACAGATACAGGGGATACATGTCACCCACTGCAAGTTCCCCTCCCCCGACAAGCCTGTACACTTTGCAGATTAGAAGACTGAGAGGTGATCTTATTGAAGCGTATAAGATTCTTAGGGGGCTTTGCACAGTAAATTGTTCCTCTTCTGGGAGTGTCTAGGACTGGAGGGCATAATCTCAGAGTAAGGGATCACTGGTTTAAGACAGAGCTGAGAGAAGAGATTCCTTCTCAGAGAGTAGTGAATCTGTGAAATTCTTTACTGCAGAGGGCTGTGGAGGCTGCTCTGCTAAGGATATTCAAGCTGAGATAGAGAGATTTTTAATTTGTAAGGGAATCAAGGGTTATGGGAAAAAGGCAGGGAAGAGAAGTTGTGAACTATCAGATCTCAGTAAATGCTGGAGGAGATTCCACATCTTATGGTCTAAGCCACACACCATCAAAACTTTGAACAATATCACCATTCCTTCACTGTCACACCCTGGAAATCTTTCCTGTACATGACTGTGGGTGTCACTACATTCCAAGGACTGGAGCTGGTTCAGGAAGGTAGCTCACCACCAATTTCTTCAGGGCAACTGGGGATAGGCAATAAATGCTGGCCAGACAGCAACACCCACATCCCATGAATGAATTAAAATAATACAGAATTAATACCAAAGCACTGGGAATAATGAATCTGAGGAACTGAAAACTCAATGAAACTGAAATCAAAGCAAAGAACAAACATTGTCTGCATCTGAAAAAAGAATTTAAGTTTAAAATGAAAATCTTACTGAAATGGTATCATTCCCTTGAAAGGAGAAATTAAGGGTCTAATGAAGAACAAAGAAAACTTTCATGGTACACAATAAAGCTGCAGCTAATTTTTAAAGGGCAAGACACAGTTTCTTCCATTCTGTCTAGTGATAGGCAGCCAGACTGCTTCAATTTTACTTACATTAATAATTGCAGCTGAAGTCACAAAGTGCTCATAGAACTCAGGAACAAATCCATTGATAACACTGAGCTTGGTTTCCTCTGTGGTGACATTGAAAGGCTTACTGTAATACTAAATCAAGCTCTTACTAAAATGGATAGACTATGTAAATCCACACTATTGTCTTCAGAAAGGACAGAGTGGAAAATCCAACACAATTGTTAAGACAGACCAGGTGAGGCAGTCTCCATTCCCCATCTCCCGAGCCGTCGTTTGAACTGAACGTCTGATCAACTCTAAAGCAGACAAATCTGAAGCAATCAGTTTCATACTGCAGCCTTGTCTGACTGAGAAAG
>NW_025967750.1:0-25000 GCF_021869965.1 Rhincodon typus | reverse complement strand
TGGTAAATTTCAAGGTCCCAAAGGTGGCATGTTATTAAGTGACCAAGTTATAGCAATGATGCTGGAAACGTGAGAGCTCAGTGCTGTCAGAATGGACGTCGAATTTCTAGGAATGTAGGAAATATTAAGCAATTAGAAATTCCCAGTCGGGTATTTACTGATGGATGATGACATTAAACTTAATGACTATAGGAAAATAAGGAATTGTGTGTCAGTTAACTTCATAAAAGGACATTGTGTCCTTTTATGCATTTCCTGGCACTTTAAGAAAACATTATGACAGACATTCAAGGATCAGAAAATAGCAGACATACTACTAGTTTATAAGAGAGGACATATGGATAGCCTACAGAATTACAATCAAATGAGCCTAACAAATGGTTTGATGAAGATTATATGATTCATGTTAAACATTTAGAAGACAAATAATTACTTTATGTTGATCATGCCAGTTCGTATCCAATCTTTCACTTTTAGCTCACTTAATTGGTGACTGTGTCTATATAAAAGAAAAAACAGTCCAGAAAATGCTTCGTTGGCCAGGCAGCATGTGTGGGGGAGAAAAACATTTCAGAGCAATATCCTTTCATCGATCTGAAGCATTAACACTTTCTATCAACAGTGATAGGTTGGCTAATTTGCTGACTATTCCCAGCAGTGTCTGTTTTTATATCAAGTTTCCAGCATCCACAGTATTTTGCTTTTGTGCGTATATACTTACATTGTTATATGCAGGCAAAAATTTAACATGGTCTGGCACTAAAAAAAAACAGTCAGAAGTTACATGACACCAGGTTGTAGTTCAATGGGTTTACTTGAAATTACAAGCTTTTGGAGTGCTGCTCCTTTGTCGGTTGAAGTGAAGAAAAAAACACAGCTACAGAATTTATAGGCCCAGAAATCAAAAGACTGTACAGATGGTGTGAGTAGAGTGTTGACTGGCCAAAAAACAAGTTTCTGCAGTTGATCAGAAATGTTGGACTGTATGAGTAAAATGTCACCAGCTGAATGGCAGATGAAGGAATAACCGCTGATCTGATTAATTGAGGAGATAATTGCAAAAAATAAAAAGGTGCTGGAGACAAACCAAATGGCTGAAATAACATGATAGGTATAACAGTCTCATGCCGAGGGTCTAACCAAAGTAACAAGTAATCCAAAACTGTACAAACTAATTAATGTATAGAGATCATAACAAGTTACCAAGGTGGTGGTGTCAAATCAGGACAGTAAGGAAGATTTTACAAATACAGAAGTGTGGTGGGGTTACATGTAGCGCATCATGAACCGAAGATCATGGTTGAGGCCTTCTTCATAGGTATGGAACTTGGCTATCTGTTTCTGCTCGGCGATTCTGCGTTGTTGTGTATCTCGAAGGCCGCCTTGGAGGACACTTACCTGAAGATCATAGGCTGAATGTCCTTGACCGCTGAGGTGTTTCCCGACTGGCAGGGAACATTCCTGTTTGGCGATTGTTGTGCAGTGTCCATTCATCCGTTGTCGTAGCATCGCATGGTCTCGCCAATATACCATGCCTCGGAGTATCTCAGCTGCAGCGTATGAGATAGACAACATTGGCCAAGTCCCGTAAGTTTCTGCTGTGCATACGGTGGGTGGTATTCCCACATGTGATGGTAGTGTCCATGTCGATGATCTGGCATGTCTTGCAGAGGTTGTTGTGGCAGGGTGTTGTGGTCTATGTTGTCCTGAAGGCTGGGTAGTTTGCTGCGAACAACGGTCTGCTTCCTGCCCTCTGCTTGGCAGTTGTTTGAAGGCGGAAAGTGGAGGTGTAGGGATGATATTGGCGAGATGTTTGTCGTCATCGATGATATGTTGAAGGCTACGAAGAACATGGCGTAGTTTCTTCGCTCTGAGACAATGGAACTATGCCACCTACATGCACAAGAAGAACCGGAAACTGGAGAAACTTGGCATCACCACCAGCAGTATCCAAGCCTCCCCCAGAACCATGGTTGAAACTGGTACCACCACAGGGAAATCCATCATCAACTTATCTGACTACATCCTTCAAACAGATGAAATCGAAGTTCTCAGCCAAGGGCTCAATTTCTGCCCCACTACCAACATGGACCCCACTGGTCTTGCAGCAGACACAGAGGAATTCATCAAGCGAAAGGAGGCTCTGAGAATCCTTCCACAGACCCCAAGATTTCAGCAGTGAACCCAATGAGACAACCAACAAATTGGAACAGCCGATGGAGAGATCCGCAGTGCAGCAACCAAAGAAGAAAGAGTTGAATTGGACCTTTCTGGAAGGCCATTGCCCTAGGCTCGACATATATGCTCAAGCTGTCAGGAGATGCATTAATGCCAGATTCATCAACAACACTCACAAGATAGCGCAGAATGTCACCCAAGCGCAACACAGAACCATCTATGCTCTCAAGACCAACTGCAACATCATCATCAAACTAGCAGATAAAGGAAGAGCCATCTTCATACAGAGTAGAATGGACTACTGCATAAAAGTGTCCTGACAACTGAACAACCAGGAACGCTACAGACAACTACCTGCTGATCCGGCTAAAGAACACGCCTGTCAACTCAACAGACCCATCAAGATCTTTGATCCAGACCTTCACAGTATCCTACCCACTCTCACCCTGCTTACTTCTAACTTACAAGACTTCTACTGCCTTTCAAAGATACACAAAGCCAACACACCTGGACATCCCATCGTATCAGGCAATGGGACCCTGTGTGAGAACCTCTCTGGCTATGTTGAGGGCACCTTGTAACAGAATTTATAGGCAGAGAGATCAACAGCAGACCGATCAAAAGATCGTACAACTACTGTCAGTGAAGCGTTGAATAATAAGTCTCTGCACGTGACCAAGAGTGATAGATGGTATGAGTCAAGTGTCAACCGCTGAATAACATGTGAAGGGATGAGCTATAATCCGATTAAATGAAGCCGATAGATAATTACAAAAAATTAAATATAAGATGGTGCTGGAGACAAACTAAATGACTGGAATAACATGATAGGTATAAGAGTTTACATGCTGATGGTCTAACCAAAGTAATAAGTAATCCAAAACTGTGCAAGCTAATTAAGGTAGAGAGATCATAACAATTTATCAAGGTGATGGTGTAAAAACAGGTCAGTGTGGTGGGGGCACATCCAGCACGACATGAACCCAAGATCATGGTTGAGACCATCTTCATGGGTACAGAACTTGGCTATCAGTTTCTGCTCGGCTATTCTCTGTTATTGTGTATTTCAAAGTCCGCTTCTCAGAAGAGACACACGGGATACAACCAATAGGATACCCTTTTTCATCCAGTAATTTCCTGGAGTGGAGAGACTATGCCATGTTCTCTGCAGCCTTCAGTATGTCATCAATGACTATGAGCATCTCACCAAGAACATCCCTACGCCTCCGCTTCTCACCTTAAAACAACCGCCAAACCTTAAACAGACCATCATTCACAGCAAACTACCCAGCCTTCAAGACAACATCAATCGCAACACTATACAACCCTGGCATGGCAACCTGTGCAGATCCTACCATCACACATGGGAACACCAGATACTCATGTGACTCGGCCAATGTTGTCTATCTCATACCCAGTGGGCAAGGATGCATCAGGCATGGTATATTGGTGAGACTATGCAGACACTATGACAATGGATGAATGGACACCGCGCAATAATTGCCAGACAGGAATGTTCCCTCTTGTGATTTCAAATAAACCTATTGAACTATAACCTGGTGTAATGTGATTTCTGACTTTGTCCACACGAGTCCAACATGGGCACTTCCACATCATGTCTTATGGTCCAAATGCAGTGCAACTAGATTTCAGAACTAATAAAGTAGTTTCTGCTGAAAATGTGAAATTGTTGTCTAAGTTACATTTTATACTTCGTGGGGTATGGGTGTTGCTGACAAGGCTAACATTTGTTGCCCATCCCCAAATGCCCTGGAGAAGGAGGTTATGAGCCACCTTATGGAACCATTGCAGTCCATCTAATGCAGGTACACCTTTTAGTGTCAGTGGTTTGCTACAACTGAATGATTTGCTAAGCCATTTTAGAGGGCATTTAAGAATCTGTACAGTGGGTCTAGAGGCATTTGTAACTTGGATTAGGTACGAACTGCAGATTTCCTTCCCTAAAGTACATTCATAAACCATGTAGATTTTTATGGCAATTGATGACAGTTTTTGTAGTACCGTCACCAAGACTGGCTTTCAGTTCCAGAATTTGTTAATTTCTTGGATATAAATACTGTCAGCTGTCATAATTGGATTTGAACCTGTGATTCCAAGGCATTAGCTGGGCTTCTGGATTGTTGGCCCACTGCACCTGTATCTCCTTTAATTATTTTTCCAAACTTGATCCTGTCCTATTTCATCTTTCCAGATCAATAATATGAAAATAAAATTCAAGGAAACCATTGAAAAGTGCGACAGTCTAGAGCAGAAGTTGAATGAGTTAATGAAAGACAAACAAGCTCTCGAGAGAAAGTAAGTAATTTTGCAACAAAAGTTTTGCCAAACTCAAATTACACAGAAGTGACCACCAGTTTAAGTGGTGCACTCTAAAGGTGGTGCTTCTACTTCCTGTTTGTCAAATTTCTTTCCTCCTTTGCTTTTTATCTTTCCCAATGCACCCAGGTAG
The DNA here is from genome assembly GCF_021869965.1 of Rhincodon typus. Taxonomy (NCBI): domain Eukaryota; kingdom Metazoa; phylum Chordata; class Chondrichthyes; order Orectolobiformes; family Rhincodontidae; genus Rhincodon; species Rhincodon typus. The sequence goes on along the minus strand of NW_025967750.1, from coordinate 20,352 downwards.
GTGTTTTTCCTTTATGAACTGAGCTGATTGAGCAGATTGTTTATTTGATAGGGATGTTATAATTGATCCTGTCTTTATCTGATGTCTACACATGAATATTCAGCAAGCTATGTAAGAAAGGATCAATAAAGAAAGGAAATATGTACTAATTTCTTTCCCTTCTTGCGTTCCCAAGTTGCGGGTGCCAACGCTTTCTGTTTTGGTTTTACCCTTTTTTTTTGTTTGTGCGTTGGCAGTGGCTCAGTTGATAGCACTGATGACTATGTATTGCAAGGTCAGAAGTTGAGGCTGGTAGTCTGGTGCCACTATTGAGGGAGTGCTGGATGCTCAGAGCTGCCGCCTTTTGGACAAGACATTGAACTAAGCCTACCTGCCTTAGATAAAAGATCCTGTGGCAATTTCTTGAAGAAGAGCAGGGTGTGTTATTCTGCTATTTATCACTTGATCAACATCATTGAAGCAGATGATCTGGCTGTTGTCACATTGCGGGAGTTTGCTGTGTGCAAATTTCTTGTTGCATTTCCTTAATTGGCTTTGAAAACATTTTGAGATGTCTGGTGATGGGAAGTGTGATATAAATTGAAATATTTTGTTTTTTATTTCTTAAACTAAATTCTTCCACATTTGCTGTCCAATTCTTCACAACTAGGCTGTTTGTGATTTTCACCAGTTCCAAGGATAAATAAATTGCCATGCTGACACATGGCATCATAAGCCATTGGTTCAGATTATTCTTTAAGATATTGTAAAAGTTAAATTAGGAATAATGGTGTAGGTCAGGATGTAATTCTACCTATTATTAGTGAGACTTTACTTGCTGCTCTGTGTGGAGCCTTTTGTACTCTGCAAATACTGAATGGGATCCGATTTTAGGAATTGTTTCATTTTAAAGATTCAAGTTGAATTTGATGGTGCCAGTTTCAACAGGAATGTGTGCTATGTATTGTTTTAGGAGATTTAGGAAATATGGATCTTCTTACAGCTTGTGATGAAAGCTGTGCTAGATTGTACGTTGTGAACTCTCCTTCTGATTTTCTTTCCAAGCATGGTTTATAAAATTCTGCTTAAATTTCTGTAAACTCCAGCTTGTGTTTATAAAATTGAAAATCTATTTTGACTTGGAAATTAATATTCTCATAGACTTGCATGTCCTTTATTTCAAAAAATACTGAATTGCTTGATGAGCAGTTTCTCATTCAAACATTTGCACTGTGGTAAAAATGTCAGATATTTGTACAAACAACAACAACTAAAGTTTCCAAGTCCTAAAATATGAATGTTTGTTTTATGCTGAAGTATTTGGACTAGCATAGCCCTAGACATTTTGATGAATGTTTCTTTTTGGGTTCTAGTTGGTAGTGTTTGTGAGCCTTTTGTATATTTGTGTGTTTATTTGATTTCACCCCTCCTTTCTACAATTTTTTTCCTATGATGAAAGTTATGTTTCTATGATTTTAGTTGTAAAAATTTGCATTTTTTTCTTAAAACCATTCAGGTTGAATGTACATATAGTAAAAGTCAAAAGTAATTGAGAAACTTTTGTTGACATTGCACTGGTGTAAAGTGAGTTGTGTAACTGCAACCTGTCAGCCTATTGATCATCTAAGGCAAAGATTTTTTTTTGTAGTACTTCTGAAATTGTTTATTTCGCAGAAATACAGTGCTAGTCATCAACTGTTCAAGAGTTTAAAATTCTATTTAGCCTCTGAAACTTTACCATATATACCATTTTGACTTTAAAATGTGCAGACTTGTCAAATATATGTAACTGTGGAGTAGAATTAACAAACTGTAGTACTGAATTTAAAGGATTTGATCTAAAATATAGTCAATATGGCTAAAATAGTTGTATTCTTTAAGGCTGTTCTAATTTGTATTCAAATCATAAAGTGCTCCTGTTGCTGCATGTTGTAAGTCTATTGTGCATCGATGTTGCATATCCCACTAATCTGACTAGAAATATGTAATAAACTTTATGAGCAGTAATTTGTTGCTCAAAAGATATATTTGCTAGCATTTTGTTTATTTAGCATCAATACAAGGGAAGGATTTACCATGGGGAATTACGCTTAAATAAGATTGATGGAGAATATCATTAGAACAAAATCAATGACATTTTTTTCTATGACAGAGATGCACATGAAACTGGAGATAGAAATGTATTGCACAGTTGAGAACCACAATAAAAACACGAGCACTGAGCTCTCTGAAAATTTCAAATGAATATTCCTGAATTTTTTTAATGTATCTCCTTTCATGCCATCCTGTTAGGTGTTCTCAACTGAACAACAGAGTTTTGAAATTAGGCACTGAACTGAAAGAGGAACAAGAAATGAACAAATGCTTGCGAGCTAATCAGATCCAGCTACAAACCAAACTGAAAGAAGAGGAAAAGAAGCTGAAGGACACATGTGATGAGAAAGACAGGCAGATTACAGAGGTGCAGGAGCAGCTGCGAGATGTCATGTTCTACCTGGAGACTCAGCAGAAAATCAATCAAATGCCAGCCGATACCCGACAGGAGATTCAAGAGGGACAGATAAATATTGCGGTGGCATCTGCTGCATCGTCACCTGGAGCCATAACCAAACAGACCTCCAGGAGAGGAAGAGGAAAACGGAGCAAATAGTTGAGCTTTCTCATTTTTGAAAGAGGAAAAAAAACAAAAACAAAACCTCCTGGGAGGTGTGTGTGTATATTTGCTTATTTTCAATGCTACTACCATATTTCTGTTATCTATGATTCTATATTCAAGAATTGCCAGTTTTTTTTGGCAGTTGGCTATATTCTGCACTGTGCAGAAAAATTATTTAATACAACATTATTGATTTATATTTGCTGGTATTATAGCTTAAGTGTATGAGCTATGCAGTTGAAAAGGTTTTGCAAAACATGTCAAATGTGCAGGACATCTCAAACTACCTGAGCACAATGATTAATCCACAATAATTTATGGCCAATGGACATTAGCATTAAAGTTATCTATCTTAATGCTTTTCAGTTTTCTTCACATTCACAAGATAGTTCATAGATCTACAAATCCAGCATTTAGATACTATTTTGATTATAGGCAGTATGATTTAAGTGAAAATAGCAAACTTTCAGATCTGCTCAGAATGCATACCTGAAACATTGTAGAATCTAAAAGTCTATTTAAATCGTGTTTTTGCACCTTTATTGCTGACCAGTGATAAATTGGGTGAGAACATTGTATTCATTTGGAATTTTCAGCAGTACAATCACCAAATTAAAGATGTACTAATCTCTCACAGCTGTTAGAGATCTAACTGAAATAAATTTGGGCAGTTTAAATTCAAGTGCATGGAAAAAATGTCCACAATTCAACATTAATTGCAAATTTCATTTATAAGTTGGATAATTTGGCTAATGAGACAGTCATGGTAGTTAATGGAACACTTAATGGTAGTGGAGCCTGCATTTAAAGTGAAATACCTGACTGTAAGTTATTAATGTTCACATTTGGAAAAAGGTAGAGATTGCTTAATGTTAGAACCCCATGTGAAAAGAATCAAAACGTAGATATATAAAGAAAATTACTGAACTGATCTTTGCAGTTAATTGAAAGAATGAGGGTTCATCAAGTTAACTAATTTATAAGCTTTTAACTTTAAAATCTAGAAAGTAAAGTATTATTGAAAGCCGACAAACCATGTCTGTGTATGCACTGACTTTTACAGTTAGATTTTGTGACATTTAAATCCACATTTTTCCCTACTGTGTCTAGCAAATTAACTGTTGACAAGAACAATAAGAACAAGAACACATGTAAGATAAAAGAATGGTAAGCAGCATAGAAAATTCCAGAATAAAAGATGAGCTATGCTTCACCATGAATCACATACTCAAATATTAAACTGTATTAAACTGTATATCCCACTTATGTCTCCAGATGTTGCTTCACTTGTGTCAGTGGCCGTTGCAATTTATTTCTATCTGTAGCACTCGGTTCTTCCATTCTGCAATAAGTTATCCTTGATTTGTAAGAGATTTTATTTCTAATGAACATGTTTTAGTTCTTTCTGAATGACTTAACGGCTAACATCTATTCTTTTTGTAAGGCCAGCATCAGATGGAATTCTGTGATTGCTGTGAACAATCACACTTTGACAAAAAGATTGTGAGATTATTAATATATTATGTAATTTAATTTAAAGCAAAAGGAAGCTTTTTCAATTTATGTACTTTATTTTTGATCTGACCTTAATTCAGAAGTCATTAACATCTTGCAGTTTGTAAAGAAGCCTAAAGGTATAGATTTACTTTGTGCTTTTTGAGTTGATCTGATTATAATGATTAAATATTATGAACGATAGCTGAAGTTAGACAGCTGTAGATTGATGGGTATTGAGTAACTTGCCAAGCAGGTATACTGAAGATTTTTTTTTCCTCTTCAAGAAATCCCTGTTATCTATCCTTAGGGACTATTAGTGCTCACCATTCTTAATTACACTGCACAAGAAGGCAATTTACTAAACTTTTTTTAAGGGTGTTCTGCAACAAATTTCTCTAAAGAAAAATGCCAGTGTAAATTATCTGCAGCGAAACCATGTTCTCTCAATGGAGATATTAATATAACATTTTGTAAAAACATCCTACACTTTTTTTTGAGGGCTGTTCAATCTTGAAGTGCAAAATGATGCATTTTGGGTCAAACTCTTCAATTTGGATCACTGTATTTTAATTTTACATAGAGTCTAATTTGGTCAATTCGATCTAATTTCAATAAACTGAGCAATAATCCAGTCATATATGTGAATAAGGCAGTAGAACATAACTTTTGTCTGTTCAGAATGAATAAGACTTTGTTGAAGCTTTTTTTGTGAGACACTATTAAAGGATTGTTTTAAACAGAATAAAAATTGTTCCGCAGTAAACGTACCTTTAAGTTGTCTTCTATATCGTCTTCATTCCACTTCATACACCTTCATTATTTTTCACCTTTCGTGCTGAGGAATGGTTCCAAAAGCACTAATTTCTCACTACCAGCAGGATCTTAAACTGGGTGAAAGAATCGTAATCAAATCTAATTCTATCACTTTTTATGCATTCACATGAAGCAGAAATTTTACTCTCACCCCTACTGCCAGGTGTAGTATTTCAGCTGAGTTCTAGCAATGTAGAATGGTCTCAATGTGGACTTTACTAGTTTCAAAATTTCCCTACCCCCAGCCTCATCCCATGACCAACCCTCCCCGTCATCCCCGCCTCCTTGACCTGACAAAACCTGTCCATCTGCTCTCCTGCCTATCCGCTCCTCCCACCTCACTGACCAACCCCCACCGCTGCCTACTTGCACTCACTTATCCCACCTACCTTCCCCAGCCCCACTCCTCCTCTCTATTTATTTCAGTGCTCCCTTCCCCCTCCCCCATTTCTGAAGAAGGGTCCTGACCTGAAACATCAGCTTTTTTGCTCCTCTGATGCTGCCTGGCCTGCTGTGTTCCTCCAGCTCCACACTGTGTTATCCTAGACCTTATCTTGATGCCTTATTTCCCTGAGTGGTATTTAACTGTTGTGGGCATACTGTTATTCACTGTATATCCAGGACAAAGCAGCCATTTAATTGACATCACATCTGCAAGCATCCACTCCCTCCACCACTGACACTCGGTAGCAGCAGTGTATACTATCTACAAGATGTGCTGCAGAAATTTACCAAAGATTCTTAGACAGCAGCTTCCAAATCTACAAACACTTCCATCTAGAAGACAAGGGCAGCAGATACATGGGAACACCACCAGCTGCAAGTTCCCCTCCAAGCTACTTACCATCCTGACTTGGAACTATATTGCCATTCCTTTACTGTTGCTGGATCAAAATCCTGTAATTCCTCCAAGGGCAGTGTTTCAACCTACAGCATGTGGACTGCAGCGGTTCAAAAAGGCAGCTCATCACCACCTTATCAAAAGCAACTAGGGATGGGCAATAAATGCTGTCCAGCCAGTGATACCCACATCCCATGAGTGAATAAAAAATTTCCCCCTTGCAAGCTCCATGAGACAATTGCGATCATAAGGACTTGAATTGGAAAGGAATAAAATATCAGAAAATTGTGTTTGGCGTTTGTCAATGTTTCTGGAGAGAAATAAATTCATGTCCTTCAAGATTTCTTAACCTTGTTTTTGGAATTTTTGTTCCCTCCCCCACAATATAATCTATTACAGTCATGCCAGAACTGTATTAAATAAAAAAGTTAGTCTAGCTGTTAGATTGTCACTGCCACTGGGTGTGTAACTGAGTAGTTGCATTCAGCAGATTATAGCTTGGGCTTTCAGTAGATTTCGGCAGTGAATATATATTTGTGGAAAGTTGAATGGAAATGTAATGTTGCCTATTTCTATGCATCCCTCGGCTCATCTGCTCAAATGTTGATCTGTACTTTAATCTTAGATTTGACTATTAAATGCTTTCTTGATTGATGCATTCCAGATGGAAGACCATAAATGGGATCTTATCCAAAATCCTGCTGTTTGTAAACTAACTCCTAACAAGTCCTCTTGACCCATCACTTTGTGTATTGACTTGTCTCCTGATCTAGCAAGGCCTATTTAAAATTCACATCTTGTTTTCAAATAGCTCTGTGGCTTGCCCCTCGTCCCTGTAATCTCTTCTGGCCTTTCAAACTTCACGAGTGCGCATCTCCAGTTCTGTTTGTGTGCATCATTAATTTGGATCATTTCACAATTATCAGCCTTGCATTCAATTGTCTAGACCCAAGTTCTGGAATTTCTTCCGTAAGCTGTCAGCCTCGCTAGTTCTCTTGTATAGGATGATTTTTAAAAATACCTTTTTGCCCAAGCTTCATTATTTGCCCTCATATCTCTCTACAGTTTAGTGTCTGGTTTTATTTGGTATTACTTGAGAAACACTTTGAGATGTCTTATTGTGCTAAAGACTATGGAAATGCAAGCTGTTAGTGTTAAATATGCTTGCATATTATTTCAAGCTTAATAAAAATGGTTCCATTTATGATTTTGGATAGAACTACTGGCAATGATTTATTTCAATTTGATAAGAAGGATCTCATATTTTTAATGCATTGATGTAATTCTTCGATCAAGTTCAACTGTAAGAAACGAACATTATGAAATAAAATTCTGAACTAACATAAATAATTCATGTCCTCACACTAGTATCACGAGCAAATTACTTAATTCCAACAAATCAAATTAGTTATGCTTATTTGATTTGCTATTGAATTATGAATTCCCCACTGCAACGATAAAAATTTTTATGCTTCCAGAATATGGTTGGTAAACAATAATCCAAGTTTTAAAACAATTAGGCATCAATACAAATATGTCAAATAACTTTGTTAAGAAAACATCTTCACAGATGCTGAAAGAGCTGATTATTTCTTGTATTCTCTTTTTATTATAGATTGTGTGATTGAGTGGAGGCTGAGGCAAATAGAAATGGAAACACAGAAAACTTTGTAGGCTTCAAGCCAGAAATGCATTCCATTAGAGGTTTCTAGTCACAAATACAAACCACATTTTTTCCCCAATCCCCTAAATTGTTGGTATACCCATCCCACGTTGTTGGCAGTTCCTGCTGAATAAATGGGAGCTTAAGTTAGAAATTATTAAAGTCCATATTACAGACTGTTTCTTGAATTTATGTTGGCTTATTCAACTGAAGCAGAGAGGGCAGGGTGGAAGAAAGATACTGAATTGGCAAGCATATGAGATTTGCATATGCATACAATATGGAGGTATCCCTTAATCTGTGGACAGGCAACTGTACCGTTCTAGGTTGGACAAAGTACACATAAACTAAAAGGAGTATTTGGAGCTGTAATCTCATTGAATGGTAGAGCAGTCTTGATGTGAATTGTGGAAAAGACTTGATAGGCTAAATGGCCTACTTCAGCTGCTATATCTTTTGGTGGTGTGAGAATGAAAAGTACTAGAGAAGTATTGTAGGTGATAGGAATGTTAAAGAATAAAGCAGTGTTATTGGGTAATGATCCATTCAGAAAAAGGAAAGGAAGGGAAGATATGTTACGTGAGAGATTACTGGAAGGGGTGTAGATTAAGGTCACCCATTGAAAGCAGGAATTGGCACAGTTGAAAATTAGGCTTAAAAGGTCCCATCATGATTCTGTGTAGTGGGAGGGGACTGGGAACATAAACAGACTTGGTTGAGGATCCTGACTACCATGGTAGAAGGGGTTGAGAATCCTCAACTGAGGAAATGGGATTTTATTTCTGAATCATTGGTGTGAAATGGTAAATTAACTGGAGCAAGTGGGACAGAGAAACTGGAGAAGGGGAAATAGAGATTGTTGACCTGCTCGCTGAGCTGGCTTGTTCTTGTTTAGACGTTTCGTCACCATGCTAGGTGACACTGTCAGTGGAGCCTCCAATGAAGCTTCATCGGAGGCTCCACTGATGATGTCACCTAGCATGGTGATGAAACGTCTGAACGAGAACAAGCCAGCTCGGCAAGCAAGTCAGCGACCTCCCCCACAACCTGAACTACAGATTTTTGATAAAACTTTGAAAGGGAAATAGAGTTGCGAAATGAGCAGAAGGGTGATCTGGATAGAGGTAGGATTTAGTGGGCTTTCATTGTTGCATATTTCTGGAGGTAGCAAGCAGTCCAGGAAAGGAAGATCAAAAATGGAGAGTATACAGGTAAAGTAATTGAAAATTTGAAACAATGAAATAAATATTCTAAATTAGGGTGAGTGATAGTCATCAATTTAAGAGGAAAAGAGGTCAGAGGGGAACCTGAGAAGAGAGCAAGGACATGTACATATTTCCTGCAACAATATTACGAATAAATTTAATTATTTTCTGTAAATCTGTTTTTTCCAGTTTTGTACAAACATTTTAAGCATTTGTAATTGGCACTTTGAAGTAACAACACGGTTATTAAAAGAATTTGTAAAAAAAACTTCATTATGTGGCTGGTCCTGGATCAAACTGATTGCTCTCGTCTTGTAACCCTCTATCATAAGTTTTAAGTGATAAGTGAGAAATTGAATTTAGTTTATGTTTAGCAGTAAAAAAAGCTATGAAAGTTGCTAACTTGTAATAACAACCTAATTGATGGCTCATTAACCGTTTTAGACAGATATCAATCAACCACTCCAATACTAAAATAAAATCTGGAAATCTGGCTTAAAAACCAGAAAATTATACAAATACTCAGTAGGTCATACAGAATCTGTAGAGAGAGAAAAAGATTTATGGTTCAGATAAATGACATTTTATGAGAATGATTATCTGCTTCACTTGACCTATACGTCTTTAAGTTTCATGGTGGATTATATATTCTCCTGAATTGGCTTTGCCCACCATTCAGTTGTATGGAACACGCCCAATAAATGCAACCTTTTGACATCAACCTTGTCCTGATAATCTTTTATTTTAAAAAAAGGGATGGGAATGGACCGATTTGAAGAGGTTGTGAATTCATTGTCAGTCCTCAAATCTTTCTAATGCAACAAATTAGCATGATTAATTATTTTGTTAAATAACTAAAGTGTGAAAAAAAGGCTTCAATGCAACTGTCATCTTAGAATATGAGGTACACTTGCAAAGTAGAGATGTTATACACAAAACTAATAGTAGATATGAGCTTTTCCCCTTTGTTGATATATAAATGTTGGTCCAAACAATTACCTACTTTCCTTGTACCAATTTATCCATGTCTGTTTACAATTACAATTTGCTTATTTGCCTTCAGTTATAGCACTCTTGCCTTTGAGTCAAGAGGTTTTGTGTTCTTTTCTCACTGCAGGGCTTGACACAAAAAAAAACTGACACTGCAGCACAGTACAGAAAGAACCCTACATTGTCAAATATGCTACCTTTCAGATACAACAAGAAACGAAGGCTCCATATGCCTTTTCAGGGTAATTGTAAAATATCTCACGGTGCTATTTTGAAGTAAAGCACGTGTTATTCTGGTTAGTCTAGCAATTATTTATCTCTCATCATAATATAAACACATAATTTAGTTATTATGTTTGTAAAAATTTGCTGTGCTTAGATGGCTGCCATTTATCCTATATCATAACACTTCATGCTTTGCGATATCCTATTATGAAAGGTGCTATGTAAATGCAGGTTGGGTGTGTGCTCAGTGAGACTAAGAGGAAATGGTGACCTTTCCTATGAAAGAGCTGGGCAGGAAGCGATGTCCAAAGATCAACATCACAAGTAAAAATGAACTTAATTCAACCAGGCAGAGATAACAGTGATCACTACTCTGTCCGTCTGAGAGCTCGTCCCTCACATGTCACTCACCCGCACCCCTCACCAGCAAAATAAACCTCCGCTCTCGTCGACGACGTCAAAAGTCCGAAAGGACAGGACGGAGAGCAGTGGGGGGAATGAGGGCAAAGACAAACACAATAACAATAAAGGGGGAAAAAAATCCCGTCGCAATACCACTCGTTCCCCTCCATCTCCCGGCCGTTCTTTTAGCAGTGGCGGGTCTGATGATGGAAGGCCGGCTTACTTTTGTGGGTGGGGGAGGGGTGATCGACCGCATTGCCGGTGTGGTGTGGGGGGAGGGGAAGGTGTGAATGCGCCGGTCGGTGGGTGCGCGCGCACATGCCGGCGTGCCCGTATCCTGTTTGTCCGCCCCTCCCCCCCCCCAATACCACCCCGACCCCTCTCTGCCCCTCCCCCCCCTCATCCGTTCACCGTGTTGTTGGTGGCGGCCGAAGCTTTGCGATAGCAACGGGCGCTGCGGCGCTAACTGACTTTGAGGCCTGGACAGGCGAGACGGCGGCCGCATCGACGTTTTCGTATTCCTCGGCGGGGGTGGGGAAAAGGGGGGGGTTTCACTGGTATTGTGGATGCTGGGCCGGACCTTTTCTGTTCAAGGGTTTGAAGTGACTGGAGGCGGCATCTTTCTCCCACCCCCTGCCCTCCCCCCATCACCATCATCGCCCACCATCATGTCCATGAAGCAGCCCAACAGCCGAAAGCCCGGCGGCGGCGGCGGCATCGGGACTGGTGGAGCAGCAGCTGGAGCTGGCGGAGGAGGGAGACAGTCCGGCGGCAGGTAATGAACGGGCTCTGTGTCCCCCTCTCTCTCCCCTCTGTCTCTCTCTTTCTCTATTGGTCCAACTTTAGCCCGAGGCTCTGGAGGCGGCCTTCTGTCACTGATGGGCCCGCCTTTACCCTTCAACATGCCGGGCCCCGGCGTTACCGAGAAACGGAACGGCAGTGTCCAGGCCTTGCGCTCAGGCCTCGTCTTCCAGCGGGCTAATGCCGAAATGAGGATGCGGCCTACACGCCAGAAGCCATAGACATCTATATTCAGGCGGCTTTTAAAATACAGCCATTAAACAGATGTAGATTAACCAATGCTGAAAGAGGATACATTCCTTTAGGGAAATCCGTTAGGTGCGATACAGCGTCAGTGTTCAAAGTTTCTTAGACCTTTACATTTTCTTCAATCTCAACAAAAGTATTTTTATGAAACAGAACTTGTTCAAGGTTTAAACCATTGTCAACGAATATTCGTTAGGCACGAACATATCGAAATGCTGAACAATTATTACACTAATCTTAAATCAAGATCATACTGAGAATTTCAAAGTTACTTGTAATTCGTCAATAATGGAGAGTTATGATGTGACATTAAAATCAGAACAATTGTATTCAAGAGAACAATGTCTTGTATGGTACATGAAGATTTAAATAACCGTACTGTTTTAATAAGATTGACTGCTATGCATGAGGAAAATTAAGCTTTCTGCAAAAATTTGTTCCTTGCAATGAATTTGTGCTGTACATTTTGTGACAATGCTGTACGTACAATGTGAACATTTTACAGAATATTGTGAAATTAAATATATTTATCCTTTAATAGTTAAAATTGAGCTGAAGATGTACTTCAATGGCATTCTGAAAAACTAAGTTTGTGTATGCTTCAGCCCATGTGTTGCAACAGAGTTGATGACTTGGCATTTGAATCATATTTACATTGGTTTTAATTTCCTTATTATTAAATGGCTTAGCCCTTTACTCCATTAATGATACCAGTGTTTTGACTCATAATAATTATATAGCATGTTGAACTAAGTAAGTTAATAAATTGAATCACTTAACGTTTTGAAGTTAATTATGAAAGTTCCAAGTATTTTGTCCCTTACAGCTATAATTATATACTTATCTTCTCTGGAATGATAAGCTTTCCTCTTCCCAACAGTGGCAGATGTTTTGTTAGATTTGTGTTTAGTTTGTACTGATCAGTTTGACATGTTTATTTTTGAAATTTGTGTTTGGCATTGTATTGATTTCATTGCTTTTGTTCAAAGATGTGCAGGTTAGGTGGATTAGCCATGGGAAATACAGGGTTACAGGGATGGGGATGAGTGGGTCTGTGTCGGATGCTTTTTGAGCGGTCGTTGTGGACTTGATGGGCTGAATAACCTCTCTTGGTGTAGGGATTTTATGATCGTGTCAATGTGAATGAGTTTAATTATACATGCCAAAACAAGTGGAACTGTTGTTTCTTAATCCTTTCCTCAAAAATATTTCTCTGCTGTTGGGGAAAAAACACATTCTCGCTTTTCAGGATGTAATACAAATAGCTTTGCTTCAAAGAATTGTCTTGGAAGATTTTTGGCTCTGTTTTCACGACATATATTTTTAAAATTTAGATCATGGGACCTGTAACCAAGGTGGAGTTGGTAATAACTCAAAGCTTTTACAATAATTTTCCTTTTATATGGTAAAATGAATAGTTGCCTGATTTGACACCAGTTTACAATTCATCTTCAATCTGCACATCTCCTGTGTGATTTGCTTGATCTTCCAACATCCCCTTGGACCACATTAGATATCGAAGGTTTAAACGCTAAGCCCATAATCCCTATATCAAGCCTTTTGGAGCTTTTCAAATTCAAACTACTGTTTGAAAAATCATATGTACTTGGTAAATCAGTACTAATACACTTATGTTTAGGAATTTGTATGTAGCCAGGAGAAAGTGGGTGAGGTAAAAACTTAAGTTTATTTCATGCTTTTCACAATGTCAGAATGCCTAAAACATTTCAGACCTAATGAAATACACTTTCTTTAAATTGTAGCCACTGTAATGTAATAAAATGTGACAACCAGTTTGTTCATTGCCAAAGAAACAAGAAGATAAATTATCAATTAATCTACCTTGATGCTTCAAGCTTATGTATTGGGCAGGACACTGAAGAACTTCCCTGCCTATCATCTTGTATGGAAAACAGCTGGGTTTCAGTTTAATTTATCTTTTTTAAAAAAAAAAATTACAACTCCAATAATTCAGTGCACACTTTATTTAGGTCAGCCTTCTATGGAGCCAGAAGTCTGGAGTTTGTCTTGAATTTGTTATTTCCTGGCTGAGAAGTGTGCAAGTTACCATTGAATAAAGGCTATCAGTCAGTTTTCCAATTTGGTTTCTCTGACACAATGTAACCAGGTGAAAAATAGTATCTTGCTAATTTCCAGGACAGATCTCTTTCTCTTGCATCCTCAAAACCCTTTCTCCGTTTGTCCTAACTCCATTGCATTACAACCGCTCATTAGAGATTGGAAATGACTGTGAAAGATCATTTTCATGTTGGTCTTTTCAGTCATGGCAAGAAAATGTCTTAAATCCTACTTGTTTAATTTGAACTAAAATGTATGGTAATCCACTTTGGTATACCATCCTTGTGGATTTATGTTTGGATTAGGTGTGGCTGTTAGTTCACTCCAGTTTCACAGAATCCCTGATTGAAGCATAACAGATTCTCCATTTATTCACTATTTATTTGATAGTAAATGAACAGCAAGGTCTACTTTATGAATCTGTGCTACAGTTGGGGACCTTTATCTGAGAGGTACATAAATTTGGCCACAAGTTCCTAATCTATACTGGATGGCCTGCCCTTTCTGACTGGCAAGTGCCAGCAGTGCTCCTTTGTCAAATCTGTTGTCGTGTATCCATTGGTCAAATGACTGTCTATTTCACTCAACAGTTTTTAAGTGAATGCAATGAACATTTCTGTATTGTAGGACTACCATTCAGGTTATCTATCTTCAACAGCAGTTTGGAAAATGTACACTTCTATTTTATACCTTCCTTTTCAAATTTTCCAACTTTGAAACAGTTCTTTATGATTTGCTTGCATGCATTGTCTGGATTGCATATTTTGCAAACATTGTGCAATCTCCTGATTAGGAAGTATTTGCTTAATCTTTTACATCACAGTCACAGCATTTGGTTGTAAAGGAATTTGGGAACTCCTGAGGTCATGAAAGGCTCTAAATTTTTTTTCCTGTCTTTTAACAATTTTGCTAGTAAAGCTATGGCTCTTAGATTTAAAGTTTATTATAATTATACTGAGAGGGAGAAGCAGTACTAGTTGTGATTATACATGAAAGCTGTATTTGGGGCTGGGCCTGGATGAATTTTGATGATAAAATGGTTTGGAGACATAGAAATGGGCAGAGGGTTCCTTATCCTTTGCATTTCTCTTGAGTTTTAATACAGACTCTTCATCAGGTTGTCCGGTGGCTAGTCATGTTATAGTGGACCCTACAATCTACTTTGTTTCTAGATTATGACCAACTTTGACAAGCATCTTCCAAAGTGTTTGTATTCAAGGTGAATGTGTTGCCTACTTGACTTCACTCTTCATAATCAATATGCACTAAATGCCATGTTGATCCAGTGGTCAGCAATATGGTAAGGATCCTGTAGAATTGGTCAGGAGGCAAATGTAGGGCTTGGGTTAGTCTTCAAATTGCTCTTCACTTGGTTACTCTCAGTCATAGCCTAGTTATCTTAACTGTATAAGATTAATCCAGAAGATGTGGAATTAAATTTGATGGTGGCTTCTTTTCTCACTCCTCCATTCTCTTTTTGGTATTTTGTTATGTTCCTGAAGACATTCTGCCCATCAGTGGAACTCTGAATACTCAACATTTATTACTTCATTATAGAATGGTAGGTGGACACCGCTGGGTGAGAAGATTATCAGTTAGTTTTTAGATAGGAGTCCAGAAATGAGACCTTTCATTATCAGCACTGGTCACAAGGTCTGTGCATTTACTGATAAAGTTGACTTGCATTCTAGAAGGTAGTGAGGTTAGATGCTAGTCAGTAAGATTTTCCTGTTTTGCCCATCCTGCAGTTTTTTGAAAGACAAGTAATTCTTTCCACCTACAGCATTGGTCATTGACCTATCTAAATTTCAGTTATGTAAAGAAATTGAAATGGTAGAAACAGGATATTTTTTGATAAGCATAGACTGTTTTATTAATTCTGTACAATGCATGCTGCATCTCATGTGTCTATTGTAAAGTGTGGAAAGAGGACTGACATCAGGGCTGGTGGAGTTAAAACCATAGAAGTAACTTACCCTTTGCTTAAAATTACACTTGTCATTTCCACAAGTAAATAGTGAATTTAACACTCTAGCTGTAGACATTGACATGTTTCTCCCTGTTCTCTGGCTTCAGTACCATGCCCAAAATGTTAAAGGAATTGTGACAAAATATTTGAATTTGTGTTAATTTAGAAACAAGTGTTGATTCCCCCTTTACTTCCAAAGTTTTTGATTTTCTAGGAAATTTTATTCCACTGACTGAGCTCAGATTTTAACTTGTGTTTACACAATGAGTTCTTGATAATTCAAGTCTGCTTATTTGTGATATCGGTACAAAAAAAGTGTGGCTGGAATCTTCAGTTTTCAAAAAAGCTCTTGAAAACCTAATTTAGTGCAAATCATGAAAGTAAATCTGCTGTCCACCTGAACCTTAGACAATCTAGCAGCTGTTCAAGGTGGTGCCATTAAAGGCAGTATGAGTGTTTTCATTAGTGCAATTTAAGGAAAAGTGTGGACTGGAATTGTTTTGTTTTTACTGGATTGTACTCATTTTATTTTGTGGAGGTCACCTGAAATCAGCCAACCAGTGCAAGAGATTGAAGAATTTTAAAAGGAAAGTATGTCCAGCATAAGTATAGTATCAAAAAAATTTGAATTGAGAGTTGGACAGCATCAAATGGAATGAATAATCGGGTTGAGTTTCTGCTAATTGTGCCATTGATGGATATTTGAGGAAGCTCTTAAAATGCAGTCTTTTTCAACACAGACAAAATTTAATTCACAACTGTATGCCAATGCAACTAGATTTGAATGATTCTGAATAGGTTTTAATCAGTTGTTTTCAGTAAAATCAGGTCACTTGCATGTTGAATTAATGCTTTTCTGTGAATAACCCATTTTCAGTTACTTCAAGAAAACTACACTAGGGTACTCTTAAATATCTCTGAATATCTTGAAGTTTAAAAAAAATCCATTCTAAAATGCTGCCTAATTCCATTAATCTCTCAGAAAATAAATGAATATAAACTTGAGCGTAAAAAACACTTCCAAAGTTTATGTAGTTCTGAGCACATTGAATGTCAAAGTGCAAACTCTTGACTTAAGTATTTGTTTTATTAAATTGCTTTTGAATTTTTTTGGTTTATGTACATTAAGTAAAAACAGGCAGTTGTTTTAAAACATGTTGATTCGGATGAGATGCCGAAAGACTGGAGGATGGCTAATGTTCTGCCACTGTTTAAGAGATGTAGTAAGGAAAAGCCAGGAACTATGGACCCGTGAGCCTGATGTCATTGGTGGGTAAGTTGTTGGATGGGATTCTGAGGGACAGGATTTGAGTGCATTTGGTAAGGCAAGGACTGATTAATGATAGTCAACATGACGTGTGGGAAATCATGTCTAACTTGATTGCATTTTCTGAAGAGGTGACAGAGAAGATTGATGAAGGCAGGGCGGTAGACATCTTTGTGGACTTCAGCAAGGTGTTTGACAAGGTTCTGCATGGTAGACCGGTTGGTTAGCAAAGTTAGATCCCATGTAATCTGAGGGTGCTAGCCAATTGGATACAAAATTGGCTTGAAGGTAGGAGACAGAGGGTGGTGGTAAGGTGGGTTGCTTTTTGTATTGGAGGCCTGTGATCAATGGTGTGCTGCAAGGATTGTATTGGGTCCACTGCTTTTTGTTTTTTATATAAATCATTTGGATGTGAATATCGGATGTATGGTTAGTAAGTTTGCGGATGACACCAAAATTGGTGACTCAGTGGACAGTGAAAAAGGTTATCAATGTACAATGGGACCTTGATCAGATGGGCCAATGGGCTGAGGAGTGACAGATGGAGTTTAATTTAGATAAATGTGAGGTGTTGTATTTTGGTAAGGTAAACCAGGTAGGACTTATCCAGTTAATCAGAGGGCTCTGAGGATTGTTGCCAAACAAAAAAGACTTTGGCGTGCAGGTGCATAGTTACTTGAAAGTAGACTTGCAGGTAGATACAGTGGTGAAGAAAGCATTTGGCAAACCTATCTTTATTGGTCATGCATTGAGTACGTGAGTTGGGAGGTCATATTGCGGCTGTACAGGACATTGGTGAGGCCACTTTTAGAATACTGCATTCAAATCCCACCCCCGCCCCGTGCCACTGTAGGAGCGATATTGTTAAGCTTGAAAAGGTTCAGAAAAGACTTACAAGGAGGTTCATGGGATTGGAAGAATTGGAGAGGCTGAATAGACTGGGGCTTTTTACCCTCGAGCATTGGAGGGTAAGGAGTGATCTTCTAGAGTTTTGTAAAATCCTGAGGGGCATAGATAGGGTGAATAGTCAAGGTCTCTTTCCCAGGGTGAGAATGTCCAAAGCGAGAGGACATAGGTTTAAGGTAAGAGGGGAAAGATTTAAAAGGGACCGAAGGAACAACATTCATGCAGAGGTTGATATGTGTATGGAACGAGCTACCAGAGGAGATGGTGGAGGCAGCTACAATGACAACATCTAAAAGGCATCTAGGTCCATGAATAGGAACAGTTTAGAGGGATATGGGACATATGCTGGCCAACGGGACTAGATCATTTAGGACATCTAGCCAACATGGATGAGTTGGACCGAAGGGTCTGTTTCTGTGCTGTACAACTCTATGGTTCCAAAATTGCAGATGTTTAGCAATTGTTCACAATTATTTGAATATTTTCATAGTGCAGTACTTTGGGTTTAATTTTATTGGTGTGAATACTTATCACTTTATATGCATTTAATTATAGCATTGTACATTGCAGTGGTTTCCCAGCTTTTCTTTGGGGGTATGCTGGCAGTGTTGACATACTTGGGGAGCCCTCACATATATTAAATTCTTGGTACTTGCTGTCCTAACTTGCAACAGAAAATGTCACGTACCCAAAGGATAATAGTGTTGTATAGTGCTTTCTAATAACTTACGAGTGCAGCAGTAATTTAGTCAACTAACATCTCAAATTATGGAAATTATCTGTTACCTTTCAATTATAATTTCTATAATGGACCCATTTGCATTACACATTTTTATTAGTGGTTTATGAATTGCCAGCAGGGTTACAATTCTCCAGCTCCTATGAATTGTCGAGAAAGCTGCTTGTCTTTCCCTGTATAAGAGACTGTTTGTGCTGAACATCTGGTTGTCTAGCTTTCTTGGCTACTTGACTTATATAGCTTTGGATTTGACTTTTTGTTTTTGCTTCTCAGATATCAATTACTTTTGAGGATGTATGCATATACATGGAGTTAATTCTGTTCTTTGTGGTTTTTCATGACGGTACCAGAGACAGACAATTTCTTTAAAGAAGGCCAGCCTGTTCATTAGGAAGCTGGGGAGTTTAAGAACATGACAGGTGGTTTACTTGAGTCTGCCTATGCCACCCTGATGCAGTTGAGCAATGTGTCCCATTGCCAGCGCTCAGGAATGAACATGCGGCCTGAGAGATTATGGAAAACTCAAGGCCAACTCAGGGAGGATAGAAACCTCAAGTTCTTTGAAGACTATCAAAATGCATTCCCAGGATGTCTGTGACCATGAAATATCCTTTGCAATGCTCACTTTCCCTTGGGTAAATTGCAGTTTTGATAATGGCTGGTGTTTTCTTCAACTACCTTTCCAAGCATCTGTAGCAAAATTGTAACAACTGTATGAGCTTGGCAACTGGTTGCAGAGGTTAATCCTGTGCAATAAGGAATTTAACTTGATTTAATGCTTCTGTAATTGCATGCAATTTATTTAAATGATCTTAATTCATTGAATTTAAACAACTAATTTACATTAAATATTAATTATATACCTTTTTAAAGATCTCAATCAAATGTTAATTCCTAAATTAAAATATCCAACTTTGTAATACTACCATGGTGACAAAGACCTCCCTATAGGTATCTGTATAGTAGCACTTCTCTGAACCTTTTCTGATGCCTCTGTCACATTTAATGTGAGAGTCAACTGAATTGAACAGAGGAATGTACCTGCCAAAAAAATTACGATTATTCGGAATTGGGCATTAAGTTGCACTGTAGAATTTCCTTTTTAATTGTTGATAAATTGTGAATAAACTGTTCTTGTTTTTTTATTCTCCCTTTGAAATTAAGAATGAACATTGATATTTAACAGGCTGATGTAGGCTTTTTATTTTCATTTTTGGAACCATAAACTGAAATGGAAGTTGGGTTTATTGAAATGTTGGCAGGTTCAATTATACATAGTATTGAAGCCATAATGAACAGAATCAAAGTTACTATAACCTGGTGTCAGACTCTGAACAACAGTGTAGCATGGTGGTTCTTGTTCAGATTTACTGTTTTTGTGCATTCTGTCATTCATACCCCATTCCTTGTGACTTTTTTTGTATGTGCATACTTTTGCATCAGCCAAAGCTCATGAACTGTCTTCTATCCAGCTTCAACTAGCTGTTATTTGATGCAGTAATGTGTTCTTGTTTACCTGTTCTTCCTTTAATTAAGTGTGCATTTGTATAAGTTAACAACAATTAACTGAGTTCACATTATTTAACAGTTAGTAAGGTCAAGACCATCTAGCAGTAACTTAATTGATCATATTAGAATGGTGTGACATTAATGATTTATATTTCTGCAGTCCCTAACTTGAGGGAAAATAACACATTCTGATGCATCACTGTTTTAATAAACTTTTAAAAAGGTGCCATTTTCTCCAAATAGATGTACGGGAGATTGAAGCCTTCGTTTTCAGATCCCATTTTCTTCCTTGGGTACTGACTTCATCCCCCCCTCTCTGGCAACAGTTTAACGCTAAGCCAGTCTGTCCCAGCCTTGGTGTAATTTTTGATACCAGTGTGAGCTACTGAATTTATATTCATTCCATCATTAAGGCTACCTGTTTTCAACTTTGTAACCTTTCCCTGCTTCACCTCATCTGTTAGTAAAATATTCATTTGTGTCTCACTTAGTCTCAACTATACCAATGCATTTCTAGCTTTCATTATGTTCCAGGGAAATGGGTATTTCTGGCTTTGCTAGCAAT
>NW_025967749.1:23680-25000 GCF_021869965.1 Rhincodon typus | reverse complement strand
TTATGTTGTACAGCACCTCGAGTATTGTTCCCCTGTGAATCTAACAATAGTTCAGTACACAGCTTTCAAGACAGGTTTTATACAAATTCAGCAATGACAAACAGTAAATGGTGGAAAACCAATATCTTGTCACTTTACAGTATTATTACTGCTGCTAAGCTGCTTGCCTTAAAGGCATGCAATGATGGCACATACAAACATCACAAAGATCATTCCACATAGAACATGTGAAACTTTACAGAGATTAAACCACAAGTAACAAACGGAAATTGAAATAAATTGGAATTCAATTGTATATAAGTAATAATGTTACTATTGAAATTTCCACACTACTCTCAATAAAGTAATTTCTGTACAAAAATATTTCTGCATAATGTATGATATGTAGAGTTTAACAAAACAACAATATTTATAACATGGTCAAAATGTGTGGTCCGATATGTCTAAGATATCTTTGTTTTAAGACTCTTTTTAAAAGAACTGAAATTAAAATTTACACTGCACATGCTTTAGTTGTAAAACGTGCACAAAAAAGTTAGTTTTTTTCAATTTTTTTTCCCCTCTTGCCACGTAGGTTTATACAAATACAAACACTTGTGCATCAGTGTCTTTTTATAACATTATTAAAACTTAAGAAATAAATTTGAATTCGGACTGATTTTCAGATGTGGAAAAGTTTTTGTTAGGATAAGCAGCTTTTGTCCTCTCCACAGTTCATCCTTGTCCTTCTGTCTGATGCCAGTAACTTGAAGCAGAATCTGGATATAATTAAATCTCGGAAGAAATTAAGCATCCTGTTGCATGGTCCGGTTCCTCATTTTGCTTAGTTAACTGAGTTTTTGTAACAGTTTTTCCTCTGACAAACTGAACTGAACACTAACAGACATCTCTGCAATGAATTGTTCACAACCTTCTTTTGTTACCTGTTTGCAGTAACGGAGGTCTATTCGGCAGATGTTACCACAGCGTTTGAAATAGGTTAGGCACTGGTCAGTGACTTTATTGCAAACTGAAGAAGAAGGACATTATGCAATTTAAATATGACAATGATGTACTGGTAATTCTCAACTTAAAACACGTTATGAAACAGATGAACAGAACTAAATCCAAAGTAATGGGCTGAGTTACAAGAAAAGATCAGACAAGTTTAAGAATTAATCATATTAAATTATGTAAAGTAAAATCAAATGACATGAATGTAAATTAGTTAAATGCTATCTGAAATATACATTGGAGAAAACTTAATACTGATGGATAATTCTAAATATTTATCAAAGTAACATCAAAATATCATAGGTAGAAGAAATCTAATTAAGAGAT
>NW_025967749.1:0-23280 GCF_021869965.1 Rhincodon typus | reverse complement strand
GAAAGTGTTCTACTTTTTAAATTGTATACACAATCAAAGCAATTAAACGTGGAGTTTCATCAATTTTAGTTTAAATAATAACTCAAAATGCACATTTCTCACCTGATAGATTGACATCTGTTAAGGAATCTCTAGTTGTAGTGCCAACTGCTGTTAATAGGTTAATTGATTGATCTGTCAGATGGTTGCAGTAACTAAGGTCCAGTTTGGCTAATGTTGGCATGTGTCTAATAAGAAGACGGAGTGTTGCATCTGTAATGTCCAGTCCAGCCAGACGAAGGTCTACCACATTTCGTAGCTTGCTGCGATTGTCAATTTGACCTTTAAATTATGATAACAAGATACTTATTAATAAAATCATAAGAAATAGAAGAATAAGCAATTTAGCTCCTCTCACTCCATCATTCAACAAGATAATGACCAATCTGCACCAGGCCTGAACTGTTCATCGTAGTCCTAAATACTTAAGTGATCTAGCCTCTGCAACTCTATGGTAGAGAATTTCAGACTTTCACCTGGCCTCTGGAAAAAGAGATTCTTCTGCATCTTGGTTTTAAATGAAAAAATCTTCTCAACATCTACTCTGTCAAGCCTGCTAAGAATCTTTTATGTTCAATCGGTCACCCCTCATTTTCTCTAATCTCTAATAAATAAGGCCTAACCTGTTTACCCACTCTGTATCAATCTATCCAATTAACCACCATCTGATGAGAGAGCAGCCATATGGCCTGATTGGACTATCATGACTTTACACTTGTCAAACTGTTTCAAAAGTTTCAACTCCAACTCCGTAGCAATATCAGCAGAAATTCAATTTGCCTTAACTGCTCGCTGCACTTGCATGCTAACCTTTTGTATTTCACGTACAGGGACTCCCAGAGCACATTTATGGAGTCCCCCTCTATTTAAATAGTAGCCTGCCTCTTGATTCTTCCTGATGAGTGCATGACCTCATACTTTCCTATATTAACTTCCATCTGCCCAGTTTTGACCACTCACTCAATCCATCTACACCATCTTGCAGGTTTTGTATGTCCTCATCACAACACACGCCCACCTACTTTTGTACCATAAGTAAATTTGAAAACATTACACTCTGCCCTCTCCTCCAAATCATTATAATAAATAGTAAATAATTGAGATCATAGGGCTAATCCTTATGGCACTCCAGTTAGATTTTCTAACCTGGAAAAGACCCATCAATCCCAATTGTGCCTTATATGTTAACCAATCCTTAATTCATGTTAACACAGTAACCCCCAATACCATGAGCTTCTCTCTTGTGAAATAACCTTTTATGTGACATCTTATCACTATATCTACCAGTTCCCCATTATCAACTTTGCTTGTTATATCCCCAAAGAACACTTACAAATTTGTCAAACATGATTTCCCTTCACAAAACCCTGCTGACCATCTGACTGCATTAAATTTTTTTTTAAAAAGCTATCTATATCTTCCTTAGTGGACATTATGTTCCCAAAGACACGTTAGGTTAACTGACCTATCGTTTCCTGCTTTCTGTCTCCCTTCTTGAGCAGAGGTGTCATATTAATAGTTTTTCAATTGGCTGTAACCTCAAACAACTCAGTTCTGGAATATTTCAACCAATGCTTTAAAACTCTTGGATGTAGGTCATCAAGTCCTGTGACATGTCTGCCTTTAGTCCTATGGGATTGTCAAACTTGGTCTCTTGTGTTGGAGAGTTACAATATCTGTCCTCCCATTAGAACTCTGCTAATCTATTATCTCTGTGATGTTTATAGTGTCCTCCATCATGAAGACAGATGCAATATATAGATTCTCTGTCCTTTTCCCTGTTATTAATTGCCCAGTTGCGTCCTCCAAGGGTCCCGCATTTACTTTAGATACTCTCTTTATATGTACAAAGAGGTTCTTGCTGTTTGCTTTTTTATTTATTTCTTGCCAGCTTACTTTCATAAGCTAATAAAAAGGCTGAAAATTGATTTTTAGTCATCTGCTGCTGGTTCCTAAATAAAATTCCCAATCCTCTGGCCTACCACTATTTTTCATTGCTTTGTATGTCTTAGATTTTGATTGGATACTCTATTAGACTATCTTTGTTAATCATGGGTCATCCTTCTCGTCACATCCTTTGACCAGAATAAATTTTTGCTGCATGTTGTGAAATTTCTAATATATTGGATTCTCACAGTTGACACAATTGTACTAAACATGCTGATTCCTTATTAAAAAGGAAATACCAGCACAGATTTTTCTATAATTAAAAATACTTTTCATCTGTGTTAGATCGATTAGATTGTACTCCATAATCTGCTATGAGGGTGAGTGAATCAAATTGCCTGTTTCAACATTAATTTATGAAGTCTGTGGTCTTAAAAGAAAATCATGAACTCTGACTGCTAAAAAAAATTACAGCAACAATAGTAAAAGTAAAATGCAAATCCACAGAAAGGGCTTTTTTGCAGTCAAAGAGTTTTATTTTGAGGTCAGCATTGCTATTGAAGAGTTTTCTACTTGCTATTCAAGAAGAATCTAGCATATCAATCAATGCTAGAAAACAGAGCTGTAGGCATTCTGACATAAGAATAGAAGTATATGGATTACAATCTGAAGATCAATTTAATTTTGAACTTCATGTGTTGCGAGCTTTCTATGAATGTCAGAAAACAAGCCTCCAAGCCAAGTCAACTTGAAATGTGGATCTGCCACCAGTCAAAGAATCCACAAAAAGTTTTTAGAGCAACTTTTGAAACAGATGGTCATGTAGTGTAATGCTGCAGTGGATGATCCATCTCAGACTCTTTTTCAGCTCTTCATTGACTGGCTTCTTCAACAATTAGATTCACTCCATGGATATTAAAAAAAAACAGTTGAATAGACTGTTGAATCAGCACCATGGCCCTGACAACTTATCAGCCAAACACTTGTTATGTATGCTCCTGAACTAGTCAAGCTATTCCAACATAGCTACAACATTGTTATCTATCTGATAAATTGGAACATACTCATGTATGTCTCGTCCATAAAAGGCAGGGCAAATCCATTGCAGTCAATTACTGCTGCATCGGCCTATTCTCAAAGTAATGACAACACTATTGCATGACACTTACTCGCCAAAATCTGCTCATCATACTCAGTCTGGGTTTTGCCGAGATTGCTCAACTGGAGGCTTCACCACAGCTTTGGTTCAAACATGGACAAATAAACCGAATTCTAGAGGCAAGGTGAGAATGACCCCCCCTTGATATCAAGACAGCATTTGACTGAATGTGACATCAAGATGCCCTATTAAAATCAACGTCAGTGAGAGATGGAGGGGCAGAGGTGGAGGAGGGCTTATTTAGCGACTGGACTTATACCTAACACAAAAGAAGAGGTTCAATTAATGGGTTTTAATTAACACAAAAAACTGGGTGACTAGATACACCATAGCTTGAAACATGGCAAGTTAAAAGGATTTCCTACCTGGTCTGTTGTCAGTTGGAGGAGAAAGCAAATCTCTCATTTGGGCATCTTTTAATCCTTCCACCCATCTAAGATCCATAGTTCTCAGCAACGGACAACTAGAGCTGCAAAGTGCAGAGATTGCTGCCCAGGAGCAGCCTGAAACAACCAAATCCTTAAGACCTGAAAAGGGGAATACAAACTAAGTTGAACATACCAGCTGCACAGCAGTTTGAACGTAATGTGCTGAAAGGCTATACTCGAGAAATTAATATGAATCTTTTAAAATCTGTAAATGATTAACACTGGAATCACAAAACATGGCAAGAACAATCACAAAAGAAACATCAAAGTCACTGGTTTATTCTCACAAAGGAGCTAAGTGTGCTCATGTATTGGTAGTAACCCAAATAAAATTTTAGAAATAAAATAGGTATGAATTATGGAACTTCATCAAATCAAGAAGTAACGACCCTGATGTTCCGGTCCTGCGAATAGTGGTCAGCAACCTAAAACTTCCACTGCTTCATTCTAATATTGTGTTGTTCATTTTAAAAGATTCTGATATAGTCAGTTAATTCACATCAGCTCATATATGTACAAAAAGAAATGAGGAAAGTTTACTCGTCACCAGTTGGAGGGACTTGCTATCGCTGATCAGCCTCGGACACCACACTGCTTGATTCCTTATTGGGTGACAGCGGTCTCAATTTTGAAACCGTTACCTTTAATCTTTCTGCACCTCCTGTCAGAAATAGCAACTTGGGTGATATTTCCTTTTTCCTCTGCATTAGAGGTCTTTAAGGAAAGTTTGATACACTTGCCTACACCGTTGTTAACAATGCTATCAAAACAAGTGAACATTTTCCTCCATTGATCAAAATAAGTTAAGAAAAAAATGACCAAAGTGTTTGATTTTTGTGATGGATACAAAAGGGCTTTCACTTCCCTGTTGAAGTTAAAAGTGCAGGATTTAAAATCAACATAGAAGCAATCTTTTATGAACCAAAATATGTCTCAGAATCACCCATTCCATGAAGAGCAAATTTTTTTTTTTTTTTTTTTTTAAGAAGAAAAAGTATATCTAACACGTAAAACTTAATTCCATTGTAATACAGGGTGATTCAGGAGTATTTGGGCAATTCATATTGAATGAGACAGAGTTTAGGAGAGGAAAAAAATTCACAATATTCCAGCTAAAGTCAGGATTATGACACATCTTCTTATGAAAATGACAGGACTAAATCTGTCACCTGCCTACCATTCAGGCACTTAGATAATGCTGATCTCTGTTCCTTCTCTCTGATGGAATAGACAAACTCCCAGCACAGGTCTAGGGTGTTTTGCATCTCTGCTTTTGGATCACTTATCCAAATATAACAAGTAGCACCTATTCAGATGAACTTCAATTTATCTTTTCTGTCGCTTTCCACTAAGCAGCCATGGTCTATTGTGATGTTTTGGGAATTCATTATCAAAACCCACAACACAAGGCAACATTGTTACACACAAATACAACCAACACAAAAGTTATTTTTAGGCTTAGCAATTTTATTTTGTGGTTAAAGAAACTAACATTGGCCTCATCCAAACTATGCCATTTATTGTCCAACCCAAACTGGAATAGCAGTACGACAATCTGGAAGTATTTGCCAGTCAACATTGTAGTCTGATTCCTGCTCAGAACAGAACACAAATGATGCTAAGACAATTTAGCACTGCACCCCTTCCTGGGGCAGCACGAGCACTTAAAAATAGATTACACTCAAATATTCTAATTGGCTCAGCAACCACTTTGCAACTTCACAAAAATAAAACAATTTTGGACTTCATTCAACCTCACAACATTGACACAATAGAGCAAAAGACAATATTAACCCCACCAAAGGGTGCATCGTGCACGGGTACAAATCAGACCTGAGGAATACAAATCTGACATGACAAAATGAAGATAATACATGACATCAGACTGCAGATATATAGAGCAAGGAGTAATAGTGCAGGCTATGTCAGAGCACTCAATCCTGTGACAAATCTAGTCTTGGTATTACATAACACAATTTATGAGAGTTTAAGGTTATTTACCATTTTTAAAAAAGTGATCAGCAAATTCAGAAAACAATTTGTACTGCCAATAGGACCTAGCCATAAATATTATTTCTTGATCTTATACCAAGGTTCCAGCACAATAACAAGGTAGAGTGTAAAGTACTTTCACTCCTATGTTCATTCGATAGTCTAATTAATTTCCTTACCTATTCATCTTGAACAAATAAATCTTTTCCTCATCTTGTCTACCTAAAAAGATATTGTCCAAACACATTCCACTTAATAAAAAAAAACTCTGTAACATTTCCATTTCTGTAGAGCTAAAGTCAAGTCTCTTGCAGCATTCTTCTGGCTCAAATTTTATTTTCTCAGTTAAGAGTATATTTGGATAAGGAAAGGGGGGACAAGAACTTTTGCGCAGAGTACAGGTTCCTAAAGGAAATGATTAAAAATCATCAGTAAGAGGAAAAGAAACACAGCCTTTTTTTTGAGCAACACAAAGTGTTCATTGCACATTCCTAATGGTCCTTGAGAAGCTGGTGGTGAGCTGCCTCTTGCACCACTAAAGTCAGTGTGTGAAGGTCCTCCCTATAGTGGAGTTAGGGAATGCAGTGCAGTTTTAGGGAGGGTGTTCCAGGAATTTGACCTGACAGCAAGAGAAAAGTAGTCACATTCAGGATGATCTGCAAGTTTAGTGGGGTCTTGCAGATGGTGGTTTTCTTAAGCACCTGCTACCCTGTCATTCTGTAAATTGAGTTCTCAATGGGAACAAAGGACTGCACCTCCACAAAGACTGTATAGCAGTCAGTGTGGTCATGCACAGGTAAATTAATTAGGATAGATTTTCCCCTCACTCACATCAATTATCTTACTAGCTGCCAGAATAGGGCTGAGGCAGATGTGTCCTACAGGGATCAGTCAGCTTGGTCAGTAGTAGCAATGAACATTGAAGCCTCCGACCTATCTATATCTGGTTCTCTTCAATCAGAGAAGTATGAATACAAAGAATAATAAAAAAAAATACTAAGAATCTTAGGAATCGACTAGCTCAGAAGTTTATAGAAGTGCCATCGTCAAGATCAAGACTTTTGATTCCTTAGGGAGTTAAAGGATATTGAGTGTGGGCTGGAAAATGGAGTTGAGGTGGAAAATCAGCTATGACTGTACTGAATGTGGAGCACACTCAAAGAGCCAAACAGTCTACTCTTGCTCCCATTTTTCATATTCTTAAACAGATCTAAGCTATTGCTACAGAGATAACAAGGTGTAGAGCTGGATGAACACAGCAGGCCAAGCAGCATCAGAGGAGCAGGAAAGCTGACGTTTCGGGTCTGGACCCTTCTTCAGAAATGGGGGAAGGGAAGAGGATTCTGAAATAAACAGAGAGGGAGGGGGAGGCGGATGGAAGATAGATAAAGGAACAGATAGTTGGAGAGGAGACGGACAGGTCAAAGAGGCGGGGATGGAGCCAGTAAAGGTGAGTATAGGTGGGGACTTAGGGTGGGGGTTGGTCAGTCCAGGGAAGACGGACAGGTCAAGGGGGCAGGGATGAGGTTGGTAGGGGGATGGGGATGGGGCTTGAGGTGGGAGGAGTGGATAGGTGGGAGAAAGGATGGACAGGTTAGGGAGACGGGGACGAGCTGGGCTGGTTTTGGGATGTGGTCGGGGGAGGGGAGATTTTGAAGCTAGCGAAGTCCACATTGATACCATTGAGCTGCAGGGTTCCCAAGTGAAATATGAGGTGCTGTTCTTGCAACCTTCGGGTGGCATCGTTGTGGCACTGGAGGAGGCCCAGGATGGACATGTCGTCCTAGGAGTGGGAGGGGGGGATTGAAGTGGTTCGCGACTGGGAGGTGCAGTCATTTGTCACAAACCGAGCGTAGGTGTTCCACAAAGCAGTCTCCAAGCCTCCACTTGGTTTCCCCGATGTAGAGGAGGTCACATTGGGAACTGCAGATACAGTATACCACATTAGCAGATGTGCAGGTGAACATCTGTTTGATGTGGAAGGTTTTCTTGGGGCCTGGGATGGGGGTGAGAGGGGAGGTGTAGGGGCAGGTGTAGCACTTCCTGCAGTTGCAGGGAAAAGTGCCGGGTGTGGTGGGGCTGGAGGGGAGTGTGGAACGGACAAGGGAGTCACGGAGAGAGTGGTCCCTCCGGAAAGCAGATAAGGATGGGGAGGGAAAAATGTCTTTGGTAGTGGGGTCAGATTGCAGATGGCGGAAGTACCGGAGGATGATGCATTGGATCCGGAGGTTGGTGGGGTGGTATGTGAGGACGAGGGGGATTCTGTTTTGGTTGTTATTGCAGGGAGGGGGTGTGAGGGATGAGTTGCGGGAAATGCGAGAGACACGGTCGAGGGCGTTTTCGACCACTGTGGAGGGGTAGTTGCAGTCCTTGAAATACGAGGACATCTGGGATGTTCAGGAGTGGAATGCCTCATCCTGGGAGCAGATGCGGCGGAGGCGAAGGAATTGGGAATAGGGGATGGCATTTTTGCAGGAAGGTGGGTGGGAGTAGGTGTATTCTAGGTAGCTGTGGGAGTCGGTGGGCTTGAAATGGATATCGGTTTCCAGGTGGTTGCCAGAGATGGAAACAGAGAGGTCCAGGAAGGAGAGAGAGGTATCAGAGATGGTCCAGGTGAACTTAAGGTTGGGGTGGAAGGTGTTGGTGAAGTGGATGAACTGTTCCAGCTCCTCGTGGGAGCACGAGGCAGCGTGCTATTGCTACGCTCCTTTCACAGAAATATTGCTTTGAATTAGTTCGAAAATAGTAAAATTTCTTGAACATAAAGTCAAAAACAATTTTATTTGGGAAGCCAACTCTGGCTATGAAAGTTATGAAAGCATCAAAGAAGGATGCAGAAATCACTAACTCATAGAACTTGTAAAGTCCAATCTCAATGCAATACCTTTTTTTAGAAATATTACTTTTTTGGACTTTCACACTGGATATTCTCCACTGTGTCAATGACTAATCACTTCTGTAAGCATATTTCATATCTCCTTTGAAGCAAAGTGCCTTTTCTTGTCCTGAGTCAAGGCAAAACACAGCGAGATCTGAACCTCTGGATTAAACCAGGTCCCAATCAAGTGATCTTCCTAAACTGTGAAGATGGGAGAATTATATTTACAGAGCACAGATCAGGCTGAGAATTACCAGACTAAATTATTGGCCAGAAAACAACAGCAGGAACAAAATTCAATAGAAAATATATTTATAACAGTCAGGATATTTTACTGATTTTTTTTCTCTAATACTAAATACAAAGCAACATACCTGCACTAAAATGTCAACCATATTTGTGTACTTCTGCTGTAGTAAGTCCTCTGATTATACTTGTATCCCTGACAACCTCGGAATGACCAGTGATCGTGATAGTAGGCAGCCAAACCTATCACGATGGAACAGCATTCCACTTCACAAGACTATGCCAAGCAATTTAGATTCTTTTCATAATGCCACTACCCAGTGGTTGTATGCTTCTCCACAGACAGGAAGGAATAACTAAAGAATTGGACCCTGGACAATTCCCATTACTCAGTTTATTCTCTTGGAAACTTCTTTTTGGTGGGGGTAGTATGCAAACAGAGAGCTAAATAATAAATTTGATTATTAATGTTATACAATAATCCCATTTATAAATGGAAAAAATTTCCATTCAATAGTTCTGTTCATTTGAATATTCTTTTCCATAAAATAGAAAACAGCCTAAATCAAAAATGATGCAATAAGCTTATTCTTCAAAATTATGGGTGACATATTCAGGATGCAGTTTTGCCTAAATCCTATGGAAATACTTATTTACACATTCAGTGAAATGTAGCTAAATGTGGATGCATAATCTGACTGGCTCAACATTTCCAACTCATTGTAATGCTTCTGCTGTTAATATATTGGCATTTCACAGACACCCACCTGGCAGTCTGTTGATAAGCCAAGTTAACTGTTTTTTTGATATATTTGTCCAGCTCAGGTCAAGGGTTACAGGTTGCCTCCTAATGATGCCACTGAGCATAAGGGGTGTGATTGATTTACACCGGTTTAAGTCAATCTTGGTCCAAAGCCTCTTGTCACAGCACCTGGGAAGGTAAAATTTAACAATGAAAATAGTTGATTGATAGTACAGAACTTGTAAAGAAAGACACGTTGTTCAAAAGGAACAACAATTCATACTGCACAAGAGAGCTGATTGGTGTTTTCTTCATGGCAACATCTTAACCAAATAACGGTTATTCTCAAGCTTATGCTTAAATTCAAACCAGGCAAGTCAACTCTGATTGGTCAAGATGGTGCCATGGGAATTATCACAACCACTGTCCAATCTATTGTTTAGTTTGAAAAAAAGGCACAATGTCTACAAGTGTTCATTTTATTTACAGAGGACAGACAGTATTCCACAAGTTAAGATATGCATATTTCCAGCAAACATATCCACCTTACTGCAAGCTGACCAATAATCTTGCATCGTTTGTTAGTGCATTCCATAGTACAGTCAGGATTGTTCAGCACGTGCTGTTCAATCATGGAATCAAACCTAGTTAGATGCAATGTTCTGAGCTTTGCAAGCACACCCGCCGCTGAGTAACATTCAGAATCTGCCTGTTGCAAACAGCCATAGGAATGTATACTGGTATGATTCATCAGTCATTCAGAAAGTCAGCCTACATTCTTGACATCAAACCAGTACTGAAATTTGTCTTCCACCTTACTTAGAGTCAAAAAACGTAGCTGGAAAAGCACAGCCGGTTAGACAGCATCCAAGGAGCAGGAAAGTCAATGTTTTGGGCCAAAACCCTTCGTCAGGACCACATCCTCTGACTTGATGGCATCCTATTGACAACAGTGAGAAATGGCTAACTTTAGCTGTTTCTCCAAAAATGACAGACTAGACCCATTCATTTGGGCGATACGTAGTGAGCAATGATGTAATCCATCCATTATCCCACAGAATAGACTTGATGCGCCTATTTGGTAACAAACTTGCGTGATAAGCAAAAGCTTAGGTCCTATTTATGAGATTGCTGATGAGGCCAAACTTGTTGCATATGGAACTATACAGATCCCATCAGATATATTAACCAGTAAAAGTAGGCTTTTGGCAGATAAGAGTACAGAACCCATTAGTAGAATTTTCAATTAGCATGTCAAGGAAATGCAGTTCAGTAGACTCTTATTTGTAAGATGAATTTGAGCATGGGATTCAGCCCATTAAGGTGTACAAGGAAAATAACAAATCAAAGGATTTCACCCTTTTCAATTAAGCAAAGATTTGAAGACAACATTCCCAGAGGCATTCCCTGTGGCAAAACCTCAACTAGAGTCTGCCTGATTTGAATGTAAACTAAAAGTTGGAAATAACTGCTTCATGCAGTCTCCATGGTGACACTTTGACCAGAGTCTACCTGCCAACCAAGCAAGATCCTTTTCTTGTGCAGTATAAATTGTTACTCCCTTTGAGATTTGGCATACTTGTGCCTCTGATCTGATGTGCGCAAGAGATAAACCTTTGACGGCATGTCCCTTTGTACAGTAACAAACTTTTAAACTGAATCATTTCATGTTAATTACAATTCAGTAATGTTGGCTGATCTGGTTACATTATTGGTGATAGCATTAAAAAAAAAACATACAAGTTGCACTAGACTGCAAAAATTAAAATAAAGCTTCTCATAACTATCATCAGCTTTATTTTCTTTTCCTCACAAATATAATGTAAGCTAAGATACATTACAGATGATAGAGAATAACAATATTAAAAAGCAGAGTTAGTACGGTATCATGAAGAGGAAATCACACCTGACTGATTTATTAGATTTTGAGGTACCAAGCAGGGTAGATAAAAGGGAACCAGTACATATAATGACCTGGATGACAGAAGTAAATGTACTATCGTCAAGTTTTCAGATGACAAGGTGGAAAGGCATGCAATCTAGATGATACAAGTGTCCACAGCGTGATATAGACAGCTTAAGTGGGTAATTGGTTGGCAAGTATAATGTATAGTGGGAAAAGGTGTGATAGGGTTAGATTACGCATTTCAGCAGGAAGAATAGAAGCACTAAATATTATCTAAATGGGGAAAGATTTATGCCATAGCTAGAGCAGCAGGATGGTGCGGGATCCTACAGCTGTAGCGGGACGGCTCAGGATCCTACAACTGCTGTGTAAATGCATTCTAAGTCTCAGAGTTCTGATAATATTCAAGTCAAATGCCCTTGCTGTTCACAGCACCTGAGCATACACAGACCACCCACATACCAAAGTATTATCTTAAATAAATATTTCTAATAATTCAAATTTAACAAGGCTCTGCTATCAGTGCACAGCCACGCTAGCAGCACACAGCCCCAGAATTGGCTCTGCAGATTTCGCTAACTTATTACTGTTGTTTCTCACAACCCGTGAGGCTTAATACAGGAAGCAGAACCTCACAAAGTGCATTTTACTATTGCTTGTAAGTTGCTTCATGTGCCTTTACATCTCTCTTTACACTGGAACAATTAGAGCAGCTGAAGTGATTTCTAGTAAATTAATCACTTAGTACAGTAGAGAAGCATACAAAACTGTGAAGTCTCAAGTTCCATCCTCAGCCTATGACAGATTCACCGAGTCAGAAGTCAAATGACACTAGGTTATAGTCCAACAGGTTTATTAAAAATCACAAGCTTTCAGGGTGCTGCTTCTTGATCAGGTGAAGTGCCCACCCCAGTCCAACACCAGCACCTCCACATCATAGATTCAACCAGTGACACCCTCGGCTAGCAAAGCTTTAAAACAAATCACATCTTCTAATATTTTTATTTGTAATCAGGAATACACAGCCTTCTATTTCCCTTGAAGAAAAGAGCTTGAAAGTTTCCAATAATATCACAATAGGATCCACTGTCAAAGCAGCTGCCAGCATTCTGGTTTGTTTCACTGCTGACCAGTGAGCACCTGAAGGAGGTAACAAAAACAGAAATTGCTGGAAAAGCTCAGCAGGTCTGGCAGCACCTGAGGTGGGAAATCAGAGTTAATGTTTCAAGTCGATTTTGGTTTTTACTTGAAGGATATACTCTAGCTGTTGATACATAACGAAAGAGTTCTGTTCCAGAAAATATTAATATACGCAAGGGAGATGGGGTGAATAAAAATTGGAGAATTGACTACCATCATTCCTCCCAGATCAAAATATAACTTCTATATAAAATATTTTTCATGCATTTCATCCCCATAGAAGGACCCTACACTCTCCACATCCATGAAAGGAGGCAAGATCTCCCCTGAGGTTCTGCAAATGTTGCTCTTTAACCAGCTGCTGGGACATGCTTAGGAATGGTGCAAGTAAACTCTGATCCAATATTCTCTGCCTCTCTTATCAAAATACTCATCTTTTCAGGCCATATCATCTCATGCTGGTGCCTCATGTTGAATGGACTCAAAGACAAGTCTAACAACCACTGCAGCATCAACATACAATCCCAGTGCACTATGTGCTACTGTGACAAATCAATTCAGAGCTTTTAAGGCTGCGCTATAAAAAATAATTAAGAAGGTGTTTGTCATATTTTTGTTGGCTAGTCCTATTTGAGGCACAATTCAATAATTTTAAACAGTCATAATTTAAAAATAACAGGTGCACATTTGAGACAGTGAGAAAAATAATTTCTCTCAGGGGTTTGAGGGTCATTGGAATTCCCTTCCTCAAAAGGCAATGGATGCAGAATCTTTAAACATTTTCAAGGCAGAGGTAGATATATTCCTGATTACCAAGGGGCTAAAAGATTATCGTGGGGGGCTATGCAGAAATATAGAGATGAGATTAAAATCATATCAGTTCCAGATTTTATTGAATGGCAGAGTAGGCTTGAAAGCAGCAATTTGTCCGTTAATAATTCTGTCTAAATAAAAAGAAAAAAAGCTAAAATGGGGCAAATAGAAATAAAATATGGCGAAAATACACAGCAATTCCATCCAAAGCTTAAAAAGCAGGCAAATATTTAACGGAAATTGATCTGCATCATCTCTCAGTCTTGTGCAATTCATCAACTGTCAATCAATGGTAATTTTTTTCTAAATTCATTCAGGTGAATTAATAATGCCCTTACTCTTCAGTCACTTCCATTTCTCCCCACTCATAAAAACACATTATTACAGTGAAATAATGTTAGCTGGTGTATAAATATGCCATTATGTTCCCACACTCTGATGAGAGCATCACCTTTACTTGGTGACTCTGTTAACTAGAGATCTGCATTTGTGAAAAAGCCAGACAGTAATATATTATTTGCCTGCCTTCAATCAAAGGTCAATTAATCCAAATTCCAATAAAACAGCAAGCCAGAGTGCTTTGGAGAAAGCTGCAAGTGGCCTACACCAACTATTATTGAATTAGCATTGATGATGCAGACCACTGCAAATCATAAGGGCTTTCGATATTGTAAAATACAGAAAGCATTTCAATGGGTTCACAATATGCAACTTTACAGGTTAACATAAACTTGTAATGCAGAGAAAGATATTTCAAATTTTGCACAAAATGTTTGTTCCCCTCCATTTCAGGATAATGGGAAATAAATATAAACAAATGCTACAGATTCTGCAAATCAAACAACAAAAAAACGCTGGAAAAACTCAGGTCTAGCAGCAAAAGTGGAGAAAGAAACAGTTAATGTTTTGAATCCAATGACTCTTCATCAAAACTTTAAGAACAGAAATAGGAAATAAAACCTTACCATCTGTTCCAGGTTTTACATACTCGCATGCAAATACATAAATCTTTTCGACTGAGGTAGCCAAACACAGCCATCCACACTTCCCGTTGCATCACATGGTCTTCACCATCATCAAGGGGCAGAGAGTCTGGGGGTGGGCTGACAGGCGGAGGCCGCACAACATGTCGCTCCATTTGAATTGATTTAGTTGGTGACACAGAAGGCGGTGGTCTAGTGATGACCCTGGGAGCCCGCCTCAAGCTTGTGGTAAGGTGATGCCTAAGCCTTGGAGTCCCATTTAATCCTTTGCTTAATCTGTGAAGTCTTTCACTACTTGCCAGCAGTCGTTTAGGCTTCTCTACTTTTTCACCTTCTCCTTCAGATTTAATTGGTTGGTGATTCTCATTTGCCAGGCTGGTCTCAGTTTTATGAATCTCCTGATTGAGTTCTTTGCTTAGTTCTTTACTAAGTTCTTTATTGTGCAATCGCTTTTTGCGCTTCTCTTTAAACCTCTCGCTTTTCTTTTCTTTGGCCTCTGCACTTTCAGTACTGGGACCAGCTCTTGGAGAGCTTGACCTAGACTGGTCACTCTCCTTTGTTTTCTGAGGGGTCTCTGGTGGATCATCTTCAGGCTCCTGCTTGATAGCTTGCAATGTTTTGACAATTGCTGGGTGATCTTCACTTGGTTGCAAGGTTTTTTTCTATTGAATAGAAAAATAAAGTGCATGAAACTTTCAAATCAGTACACTTAACATTTCAAGTACTATGCAGAAACATCTAGGACAATAATGTAAAGAAAGACAGGCTTGCATTTCTATTGTTGCTTTCACGCTCAGAACACATCCAATTTTATGGTCAATGAAGCTCTGGGAAATGTACACACTTATTACAACATAGGAAATGTGGCACCTCTGTGTGCAGCAAGCTCCCACAAGCAGCAATAAATAAGTGATCTGCTTTTGTCATGTTGATTGTGGGATAAATAGGGCCAGGCACAATGGAAAGTGCCATAAGATCTTTTATATCGATTTGAGGAGGAAGGCTCGGTTTCAATTTAACAGTTTATTTGAAAGATAGCACCTCCAACAGTACAAGATTTCCTCAGCACTGCTTTTCTTGTGCTCAAGTCTTACAGTGGAACTTGACCTGACAACCTTCTGACTCATTGCATTTCTAATAACCCCTGGCATGAGTTACAATATGATTCTGTTACTTTGAACATCGCAACTAGTAATAGGTCAGCACATTTATAAAAACTATTTCAGTGGACATGTGCTGTGCTGTGCTGACAGGACCATCATTTATTGTTCATCCCTGGTTGGTCTTGAAAATGTGTGGTGAGCTGTCTCCTTGAATGACTGCATTTGATGTATTTGGTGCAGGTATTGCCATGATGCTATTAGGGAGTGGGTGCCAGGATTTTGACCCAGTGACAGGGAAGGAACTATTTGCTAATAGAATTGTGACAGATAATTGAAAACACAGTTGAACTAGAGACATACTTAATCTTTCCCGCCAAGCAACAATCTCAAACTAATGAATTTTTTTTTGTCAATTATCTGTAATCTGCCTCCTCTGGCTCATCATGGAAGCAATCTCTCCCTAGCTAGGCTTTTAGAACTCCTGTGAAACTTCTCCAAGTAAAATTTACCCAGTTTCATTTGTCTTATCACAACCGAAGTCCTTCATTTGGAGTACAGTTTAGTTATCCATCAATTATTTCTTCCCCAAGAAAATTGGTAGCCCTCAAAACTGAGCAATTGATCCACAGTGCAAAACTTGACTCCAAAAACCAGAATGGTCCATGAGCACTATGCCACAGTGACATCTTCTACCATTTATCCCAGTAGCATCTTTCCACTACCTGGTAACCATATGAATTACATTATGATGTTTTCAAAGACTACAGCACCTGAAGATCCAATTCACATCTGCAGATTTTTGTTCTCCCTAGCCTCACATCTTACTGAAAGTAATTGCAAATCTAATATTTGAATATATGAAAAGAATTTTGCGACATTCAAAATCCATCCCCCATGTTAAATTTTGCAGTTCTGTACCCAAACGTACGCTGGTAAACTTCTCCAATTGCAGGGATGCAGCCCGAGTTACCAAAAAGAAATAAAACATGAAATATCTTTACAAACTGTTTTAAAGTCTAAAATAAAAAATGATTGCTAGGAAAAGTGCTTTTATATTAATACCTGAAGACCCAGTGCATGCACATCATGCAAATATGACATGCATTAAGCCTCCTTGTGATTTAAGTTGTACAGTGAATTCAATAGGTGAAACAAGGGCTCCCATTCATTACAATCAGTATCAGCAGCTCTATTCCAAGCTCTGAATGAGCACCGAGCTTTGTCACAGGAGCAAAGTAGCGTATTTTTAAGAAGCTTTGAAATTTGAGAAAACGTTCCACTAATCCACATTTTAAACACTTAACACAAATACCTTTTTCCTCAACAGTTTCTCTTCCTTTCCAATTTTAAACTGCAACAAAAGAAGGCAGATGGAGTCAGTGTCATTGCAGAGGTCATTTTGAGTCTATTATCCAGAGCAACGAAGTCTCTTTGGTAAGAAATATGCACTGAGTTCTTTTTCCAAAATCTGTTTATTTCAGCTCTCAGAAACTCAATCATTTGCTTAAATCGGGTTGAATGTCTTTCAGTTACTCAGCTTCCCTGCCAACATGGTAGACACTTGCTCAGTGACATTTGACATGGATATTCTGCAACGACTACTTAATAATAGGTTTTATAATAGTGATAATTATAGATTTGACTGAATATTCTGTAAAATAGCAATTTAAAGATTGCAGCATAATCATTAAACATACATTTCAGATTCGGCAATTTTTAAATAAGATAGGGAGAACATTTCTCCATAATGACACATATACACTAATTTTTGGTTTTAAATTAGACCTCAAAATAGAGAAGAATTTAGCAAGTTCCTCAACTGATTGGATTTCGTATCACTAAGCAAATGCTCCATATTTCATCCACCCCAGTTGCTATCAAGTAATTAGAAGAGTCATACTCGCAGTAAATTTCAATGTTTAATCTTCAATGTATGTAGAGTTGGCTAGTAGAAAAGTCAGAAAATTATGGATTTTTTTTCAGCATTGCTTCGTTAGGGCAACAAAAACAAAAAAGGGGGCGGCACGGTGGCACAGTGGTTAGCACTGCTGCCTCATAGCACCAGGGACCTGGGTTCGATTCCAGCCTCGGGCAACTGTCTGTGTGGAATTTACACATTCTCCCAGTGTCTGCGTGGGTTTCCTCCCGATGCTCCGGTTTCCTCCCATAGTCCAAAGATGTGCAGGTTAGGTGGATTGGCCATGCTAAATTGCCAGTAGTGTTCAGGGAAGTGTAGATTAGGTGGGTTATAGAGGGATGGGTCTGGGTGGGATGCTCTGAGGTTTGGTGTGGACTTGTTGGGCCGAAGGGCCTGTTTCCACACTATAGGGATTCTACGAAAATCAGAACATCTACTCCCTAGAAGAGCATAGTATGGGTGGTGAGAAGAGTGAGTGAGTACTCAGCTCTGATGCCTCCCCAAAACATTTATTTTCCTCAAATGTATCTTAGAACATGCATTAAATTGAAGCAGAATATGCAACATAACAAATGAACCTTATCGAAGTTTGAACAGTGGAATACTGTACTGCAGCTTCCGGTGGAGGGTTATAGGAAAGGGTAAATTGGGGTCAGAAGCAGGGTTTGATATCAGTCACAGAAGGGACAATGAATCCCATGGTTTATGCCACAAGATGATACGAGACATTTATTTTAATCTGATGAAATGAAGGAAGACTGTATTTCCCTTTTTGACCAATAATCAAGGCCGTAATGCAGACTGTATCTGCACAGGCATGCAATTATTACTGTGTTCTTAGTTATGCTGATGAGCAGGCATAGTTGAGGGGGACAATGAACAGGGGAAGCTAAAATTCATCGCTGGCAATCATAATGAATCAGAAATCAGTCCATTATTCACTGAGAAATTTTGTCACCTTTTTGAAAATGGTAAACATTATTTGATGAAGCTCTGAATTTTTCTTATAACGTAAACCCTAATTTTTTAAAATCAGATAAAATGTTAAATCTATGCTCAGGCCTGAGGATTATTTAGTAATGGCACATTCAATAAAAATGCCTTCTAAATGAATCTGCACTATCAATTGTATAGTTTTTATTTGCTGCACCTTTTTTCTGGCAATTGGCTCAGAAGTTCGATCAGCAATTCTCCGCTTTCGCATCACAAGCCCATCCTCAGATTTCCTTCTTGGAACAGATTCTTCAGATCTTTTCTTGGGATGTTCCTCTGACTTGCGTTTGGAATTTTCCTCTCGGTCTCCCTTTTTCTTTGCTGTCTCTGCAGAATCTTTGTGTTCCCTGTTCTGCCTTTGCTCCTTCAATAGTGAACCTGGGAGGTTGGAGGCATACTTAAACCCTGGCCCTCTTTTCTGCTTATAGACCAGAAGAAGAAAAAACACAGATACAACTTTATATCTCATGTCTTATGGTGTTATTATAATATTTATGCTTAATACCCTTGCTCTGCCTACATGCTAACCATACTTCATACAAGTAGAAATTAATATCAGATATAATAGTTTAAAAATATTTTTAATGTTATATATCTTGAATATCTGCATATACATATAAATGCAGATTCATCATATATTGTATACATTTCAAAAGTGGATATAGATCTGAAGGAGAAGGTAAACAGCCAGAAGTTGTAACTGATGTCGGAAACAATGACATAGGACGAAAAAATTTGAGGTCCTGAAGCCTGAGAAAATACTTAACAGCAGGACATCTGGATCATGCCCAGTGTCACATGCTAGATGGTAAAGGAGCAGTAAGAGAAGGTAGGTTTATGTACAGCTAGAAAAATGGAGTCGGGGTGGGATTCAAGTTCTAAGACTTTGGAACTAGTTTTGGGGAAGGAGGGATCAATACATGATTGACAAGGTGCAACAAAGTCTGCGGAAGGAGACATCAGTACAAAATGGATGTGTTGTAACAATGTTACAGTATGGTAAGGGAGGGTTTAACTGGTGCCTGTCACTAGATAACATGAAGAGTGAAGAATCAGAGAGGTGAGTTCTTTTTATGCTGCAAATTACTGTGATCTGAAATGTCCCATCTTAAAAGGCAGTGAAAAAAGATTCACTAACATCTTTCAAAGAGGATTTTAAGAAGAAAAAATTTGCAGAGCAATGGGGAAATGCAGGGGAGGGGGCTTCTCTTAGGTGCCTCTTAGATATCTCTTTCTAACTTGTATCAGTCTGTAATTTAACAGTGACAAATTAATTAAAAGAACTTTCAATATTAATCTTGTG
This sequence comes from Rhincodon typus, assembly GCF_021869965.1. Taxonomy (NCBI): domain Eukaryota; kingdom Metazoa; phylum Chordata; class Chondrichthyes; order Orectolobiformes; family Rhincodontidae; genus Rhincodon; species Rhincodon typus. The sequence continues at coordinate 3,750 of NW_025967749.1, read as the reverse complement.
TTAAATATCTACCACAAACATACATGCATAACTCAGTGGGCTATGAGAAAGGTTCAAATCCCACGCTGATGACTTCTTGTTCTCAACTGTGTCTATACTAAAACAGGAGGACCAGAAAGAACTGCTTAAGCATGTCACATGGTGGCAGCGTGGGAATGAGGTCACTCATCCCCTCAGCCACAGATGCTGCCTGGCCCAAAAGAGGCTGTACCCAGTAAAACTAAACTTAAAGAACTCTTTTAAAAATTGTTATCTAATCATTCAAATATTGCAAACTGACTAGAATAAATCATTCAGAATACAATGTCACTAGAGCCTTATCAAACCTCACTGGAGTGTATTTCATCGTCAATGAGTACAGTATTTAACTTCATGTACTAACAGACAAAATACTACTGAGTAAATAGCTTTGCTACAATACCCATTTTTGTGATGTTTACGTCATAATTGAAATTCAATTATAACCAATACCAAATTCTGAAATCAAATCATTTAAGTTTTAAAATTCAACAAAAGATGTTCAAAAGAAAAGAAAATAAACAAGGCTAGAGTAGCAAGTAATATAAAAACAGATGTTAAAAGCTTAAATATATAAAAATGAAGAGAGAGGCCAAAGTGATCACAGGCCCATTAGCGAATGAGACTTGGGAAATGGCAGAGGACTTGACTAAATACTTTGCATGAATTTTCACAGTACACACAATAGTGGCATTCCAAAAATATTAACTCAAGGCACAAAAGATTGGAAGGAAATAAATACATTAACAATCACTAAAGAAAAATTACTAGAGAAACTAATGGGCCTAAAGGCTGATACAAAAGGAAGTAGCTACATATATATTGGATGCAATGCTAGTAATCTTCCAGGAATCCTTAGATTCTGGAAAAATTCCAGATGATTGGAAGATTGCCGACTTAACAATCTTACATAAAAAGCGAGTGAAACAAAAATCTGGTAATTATCGGCTAGTAATTATAGTTATCCCAATGGCAAATGCTAAGCTAATGTTAGAGGCTACTGTAAAGGATATGATAGCAGAGGATTTAGAAATGCATAATAAAATCAATTATAAGGTCAGCATGGTTTCATGAAAGGGAAGTTATGGCTTCCAAATTTATTAGAACTCTGAGGAGGTAACAAGCAAGACAGATACATTGAGCCATATAAAGTTATATTAGAACAGATGATCAGACGTTTGATTAAACAGGTAGATTTAAAATGAAGGAGAGGGAGGTTTGGGAGCAGGAATTTCAGAAATTGGATCCTGGGGAGCTAAAGGCACAGCAACCAGTGGTTGATTAAATTCATGATGGGAACAGGTTGTAATTAAATGTGCACAGATATCTCAGAGGGTTGTAGGCTATGAAAGATTATGAGTTGAGATAGAGGGAGACCGTGGAAGCACTTGAAATCAAAGAAGAAAATTTTACAATTGAAGCATTCCTGGACTAGGATGCTAAACGAAGAGAAGCAGTTTGGGAAACTTGATCAGCATGGACAAATTGGACTGAAGAGTCTGTTTCCTTGCTCCATGACAATGTCTTTATAAAAGGGGAACCAGTAGCAGCATGTCTTTGGATATCCAAAAGATGTGTGAAGAGGCACCACACATAAGGTTCCTTAATAACAGCCCATGGTTTTGGGGGTAGTATATTAGCGTAGATAGATAATTGGCTAACTAACTGAAGATAGAGAGTTTGGATTAGGGGTTATTCTCAGAATAGCAACCTGTATCTAGTGGAGTGCCATAAGGATCAGTGCTGGGGCATGCTATTATCTACAGTATATATTGTATTGAATGAGGAGAGTGAATGCAACATCGCCAAGTTTGTGAATGACACAAAATAGGTGGAAAGGCAAATGACCAGAATGGCAATCTACAGGGAGATAAAGAAAGATTAAGAAATTGGGCAAAACTTGGCAGACAGAATACAATGTGAAATGTGAGGTAACATACTTTGGCAGGATGAATAGAGGAGCTGAATGCTATTATTAGATTAAGAAACACTGTAGAAAACTGCAGTAGAGAGGGGTTTGGGAGTCCTGATGCATGAATCACAAAAAGCCAACATCTAAGCTGAGAGCGTAAACAGAAGACAAATGGAATATTGGTCTTCGTTTCAAAGAAAATGGAGTATAAAAACAGGGAAGTACTGCTAGAAATATGCAAGACACTAGTTGCACCACAGCTACAATGCTGTGGAAAGGCTTTAGCCTACTTATCTAAGGAAATCTATACTGGTAATGATGTCTGTCACTAGGTTGAGCCTGGGCATAGAAGGATTTTCTTATGAGGAGAGTTTATGTAGGTTGGGCCCATATTCATGTGGAGGAATTAGTGATAACCTTATTGAAACATAGGGATTTGGCAGGATTGATGCTGAGAGTTCTTTTCCACTTGTAGGGCATCATCTCATAGAAAATGGCTGCCCATTGAAGACAGAGATGAGGAAAGAATTTTTCTCTCAATGTAGTGAATCTGTCGAATTCTTTATCAGACACAGTTGTCGAAGCTCTGTTTTTAGGTATGTGAAGAACTTAGCTGTGTACACATTAGCTGTGTAAACAAATTTGAAACTTTCAGTCTACGAGGATGCCGGAACCAGAGATGATCATGATTTCTGAATGGGGATCCGAGGGCAATAGATTTGTAGGGCAATGGGGATACAGTGGGAAAGTCAGGCTGACTGGGTTACTCTACAGAGAGCTGGCGTGGACTCAATACACCAAATGGTCTCCTCCCAAGCCGCAATGATATATGTAGTTCTACAATCAGGCATCGTTTGCCCTTTCATAACACAAACTTATTCTTTCATTTAGTGGAACAATGAATGTAGGAATATTATCTATTGTACTATCTACAAAAATAAATCAGTACTGAATGATAACTGACGTGTTAATGCATTTCATTGTATTTTTCTATTCTATCAAATTGAAGAGACGTGTACACACACTGTGTGATGCTAATGTGAGCACGTCAAACAAGTCATAATTGTTCCGATTTTAAACATCTACAACTTCTCGATTTTATCTTTACAGCTAATTAACATTGTTAAGAGTGCCCACCATTTCTCATTGGTTCACTCTATATTGTGGATTATTTGCTCAATGGCATGGTAAATTAATAAAGACCAACATGAAAATGACAGAACAGCTGAAATGCATTTACATATATTTCTAATTACAGCAATCAAGGACTTTTACAACGTTGCATGGAAAATAGCATGGATTGAAATTGAAAGGCTGAATCAATTCTTGCCAATCCGATTGCTTTTACAATGGCAGAACCAAGATTAGTATTACATGGCTCTTAGGAAAGGTCACCTTCTGGGTCTTTTGGCATATATCACCATGAATCGTATTTTGTTCCATGAAGCCCAATTCTATATCACAGCAATCCAGATCAGAAAACTATCCTCATTCTTCTACTTGAGAATTGTTATGGTGAGGGGTCAAGGAAATGGTATTATTATTAACACTGTTATTAGGGAACAATGTTTTTAGATTACATCATTAGACAATTAAATAACCCGCGCTGATTTATTAATCACTTTCATATTTTAGACAGTCTTTGAAGTCCAGACTAAAACCTCTTCAAAAGCTTTTCCTCCTCTACTAGCAACAAAGTACACACATTTAATGACTGAGGTTCTTTTGCTCCAAATGAATAGTATCTCACAAAAGTATTTTCTGACCTGAACTCAGGAGGACCATATGCGTATTACATCATACAACAAATAGTGTATTTG
>NW_025967748.1:3740-25000 GCF_021869965.1 Rhincodon typus | reverse complement strand
AACTAATAGGAGTTTTATTTTTGGGGCCATTAACTATCTTTGCAATAATGGAACATTCAATGCTATTGTTTCATTATAATCTGTATCATTAGAATGTTAAATGTAGAGGTGAGAAAGAAATTACTTATTTTCTGATATTGAAGGGCCCATGAAGCAGTAACTGCACTTGGAGGAGAGGAATTAATTCCATTCTATGGCTTATTGGAAGGTGGAAGAGATGGCGAATTATTTAGGGTAATGATATTTCTGGATTTCTCTTGATTTATAAAAATTCATCAGAATGATAAGTTTACACCAAGTAATATTCTTGTCAATGGCATGCAATTTCAAGCGAGCATCAGTGTACAGTGTCTGAAGAATTATTAGGAGTAATACTCCCTATTAGAAGTAGGGATGGCAACCCCAGAAGTGTTTACATGGATGCCATATGTGGAGATGGGCTGGATGGAAGCCTGTTCAAAGTCTTTCTTTTCCCCTAAATAATTAAACAGAAAACATCCCTCCAGTTCTTATCCCCACATACTCCCCAATGCATCCATGCCATCTCATGCCCTGTACCCAACCCCATAATCCCTTACTCCCTGTCAAAGTATGACCCTGTATCCACCCCATAACTCATCATGGTCTCCATACCAGCATACGAGTAATTATGAGCACATAATTGCTTATATCCTTCATATGAATGTATGCACACTGCCCAACTCCATGATTCTTTTTAGCACCTGTGACAACTCAGTGACAATTCATGCCAACCCATGCCCTTAACACCTTTCAGCCTAAACCTACCATGTTGATTCATCCACTGTATGTCAAGAGAAGACCTCAAGATGCATGCATCAAAGATTAAAAAAAAGTTCTATAAATTTATGTTGTATCTATTGAAGAATTTGCTGTATTAAAAAGGAGCTCTCCTTCATAAAAGCCTACTTGCTACATATACATTCCATCACCTTCATAAGCCTTACAATAGCTACTATTGGTTTATAACCATCCTGAACTGTCAATCACATTGTGCACTTAATTATGGTAATGGGTGGTTGTGAAATCATTCATGCAGCAGCAATGCAGGAATGGAATTCATAGAATCCCTACAGTGGGGAAGCAGGCTATTCAGCCCATCGAGTCCATGCTGACCCTCTGAAGAGCATCCCACCCAGACCTACTTCCCCACCCAATCCCCATAACCCTGCATTTTCCATGGCTAATCGAACTAGCCTACACAACGCTGGACACTCTTGGCAATTAAGCATAGCCAGTCCACCTAACTTGCACAACATTCGAATGTGGGAGGAAACCCATGCAGACATGGGGAGAATGTGCAAACTCAACACGGTTGCCCGAGGTGGAATCAAACCTGGGTTCCTGGTACTGTGAGGCAGCAGTGTTAGCCACTAAGCTACCATGCCACCCCTCAGGCTTACGTCAGCTGACAGGGTGAAAAATCAAGTACTGATTTCTCCAGACAGTTTGTTTTGAAAGATTTAAAGGGCAGGACATTTAAATGCCCTTGATAGATGCTTTTGAAATTAATTCAGGATATCTGGTCAGCATGGACGAGTTGGACCGAAGGGTCTGTTTCCATGCTGTACAACTCCACTCCACTCTATGACTGTTCCCATTGACATGATTAAATGTCCTTTTGATAGTTTTGACAGGTCTGCTTAACAGTTCCCACAAGCTTGTCAGTGAATGGGTTTGTTCACTTTTTAGGAACAGTCAAGCCTTTTTTTAACAATTCCAAAGGGCGCTTCAACTCCAATAAAGGGTATGTGACTACTCCCGAATGGTGCCTTAGGACAATATCCAAAGGGACATGTTAACTCTTAAAAGAGGTACCCTGGCTATTCCAAAGAAATGCACAAAGCTCAGGCCTGGTCTTACCAGGTCATTTCTGCAAAATTCAGGTTGGGTTTCACATTGTCGTGAAGGCAGATGGTGATTTAAATTACCAACTTCCTTTGCGAACTGCACGTGCTCAAAATGCAAGCTGCTTAATTCTTAAAAATGGAAAGTGCTATCTTCTGGGATGAGCTTTGAGATTTCTGGGTTTGTTTGCAGTTTCCACTATGAAATAAAATGGAACCTGGAATGCACTGCCTGAAAATGTGGTGGAGGCAGGTTCAGTTGAGGTATTCAAGAGGGCATTGGATGATTGTTTGGATAAATATATTGTGCAGGAGTGTGGGAACAAATTAGGAGATTTGCACCAAGTATTGATGCTTATTTGAAGAGCTGGTGCAAACAAGATGAGATAAATGACCTCCTTCTGCACCATAGCAATTCTGTGACTGTAACTTTTGAAATGAGCCATTTTCATTGTTCTTTATACTACACTCATATTTAAAATAGGAGCTTTAGATTCCTTTCATTTTCTAATCATTTGTAAGTGTTGTGTTCTGAAAAGATAAATTTGTGCTACTCATCATCTTTGCAAATCTCCATATGTAATGGGACGAATAAAAACAAAAGTATCTAGAGGAAGTGTAAATAGCAATCACAGAATTGCCACCAGAAACTGCTGCTGTTACAGTGGGGGACTTCAATATCTGAAATAAGGTAGAACAAGTATGAGATCTAAAGAAGCTCCATAGTCACTTCACCTAAGAATCAATGTAATGCTGTTGTTTTTCTTTATCTATATTAATGATTTAAAGTTGGGTGTACAGGACACAGTTTTAAAATTTGCATCTTTTGTTTTTCAACTAGCGGTAACTTCCATTTTTGTCCCACTTATTATTTAATCATTCCTATTTTCTATCATATCACAGGTTTGCTGATTAGTTCTTTCGCCCTCCACCTCCCCTCCCTGTCATGCTGAAAAATGTTACATTTCAAAGCATTTTTATGCTATACTCTTCTCCGCCCCTTCTCCCACACCCCCAACTGACAGTGGGCTGGAATTAGGTGGGAAAATGGAGACTTTCAAGATTCCCTCTGATTAAATCTAGAGCAAGAAAGGTTGAGGACAGTCTCGAGACCAGAGGTTAATGGCCAATTAAGGACCTCAGCCAGCCAGCTGACATTGAGTTTCAATTGGTGGCAGGAGGCAGACATCATAGGCCTTGATGTTTTTCCTTTCTCTGGGCTGCTTAATCCTTTCTCCACTCCTTACATCCTCAGGTGTTCAGAATTTGGAACCGCAGTCACAGTGGGTTTGAAATGCCTTATGTAGGGTTGATAAACCACATGACTTTTGTATTCTATGCATGTATTGATAAAGCACATGAAAAGCTCAGGTTTGAGTATGATATATTTTACAACCATTGCTTTGTCAGACTATCGCACAAAACTTTGTCATTCATATTCTGCAACCAATTCCATTTCTTTGAACATAAGCCCACGCAGTATCTGGACAGCAACGTCCACAGGACTTTGTTAACAGAAAAATAACACTTTACATTGAATGATCGTGTTAACTGAAACTCACCACATTACAAGTGACAGGATGAAGAATACTATAGGACATCAAAACACTTAAGATAGTAGAAATCTTAAAAATAAACAGTAAATGCCAGAAGTACTCAGCAGGCCATACAGCATCTGTGAACACAGAAACAGGGTCAATGCTTCAAGTTCATGGCTGGTGCTAGTTCTGGTGAAAGGTCAGTGGCTTCTGTCTCTCTCTGCACAGAAGCTGCCAGATTTCCTGAGCATTTCTGACACTTACTTTTCTGTTGGAGAACAAATTTTGAGCCTTTCATTCCTCTCCAACAAGTAACCAAGAAGCAATTGCCTGAGATTTGGTTTGAAACAAAGTTAAACATGAATTCTGAAGCCAGCTAAGGTGTGAAGAAAATGTAACAACTTGCTGAGCAAAAAAAAAGTTAAAGCAATAAATTGATAATTTTAAACACAAGCAATTCATAAAAATGCTCATTTAAAAATGCCAAGCAGCAGAGCTAATATAATAACATTTTTGCCTTTTCGCTTAAGAAGCAAAACTAGAGAGAAAGAGACAAACTAGACAACAAACTAGACAACTCTGCTCCTATGATGCTGCTTGGCCTGCTGTGTTCATCCAGCCCTGCACCTTGTTGTCTTAGACAACAAAACTGTCTACCAGGAAAGGGAAGGAGACTGAGACCAAACAAAGAGTTGGGTTTAACTTGTGTTCCCTTATGATGGCACACATTCTGAGGTGGCCTGTGAAATATACACAAAAGTGGGAGTTACCTCTTTTCTGACCTAAAGTGTGCACAGATTTTGGGGAGAAGGGAGGAGGGGGATTTGTGTTCGATCAGCAAATGTGCATGTGTGTGTGTTTATCTGTCAGCTCTGAACCAAGCAGCTTCTGAGCAATCTGCTATGACCTCTTGACCAATGATTGCTGTTATTCTGAACAACAGCAATTCTTGACCAACTTGTTTGTCACATGTGTTGATATATACCTGGGACAGGGTGCTTCGCAGACTCACAATCCTGACTGACATTCAAACCAGCCAATAAACCTGGGCCTCCTTAGCCTCCTAGAGGTAATGATTAGTTCCATCTGTGGTTTTGTGGTGGACTAACTTTAAAAAGCAGTTCTCATCCAAGATGCCAAGAAATGATTTAAGCTTGGTGGTCATGTGCTGGTGTGGAAGGCCCATTGTCGACTGCCAAGTGAGGTCCTTAATAGGAAATTGAGGACCACTTAGGAACCTCATCCTACTATGCTGGGATTAATCCTGCAGATAGCTTGCCCCCTTGGAGTAGGAGGTGGCAGGGATCCTTCAATCTGTGCCTGACTGAGAGACTGGACATAGGGCAGGGTGTCCCCAAAGGGGCCCATCCTTCTGAACCTCTTCCAACTCAAGGAACACCTCTCCCCACGTCTGTTTCCAAGTTCTGTGCAATCCCTGAGACTCCAGAGGGGAGCTGTTCTGGCAGCAAATATGTCTTGCTCTGTGGATCTGTTGAACACAAGTGCTGTTGGCTTTTGATTGACTGGCAGCTGTTGCTATGTGGCACTTCTGGCCTTGGGGATATGATTCCAGGGGAAGGCTTAGCATTAGCCTCACCCACAGATTCCGCCCACAATTTGGCATTGCTGACCCTAAATTGCAGTTACTTCTGTAGATACCATTACCAACCAGGATCTACTGTTGAATTTTTTTGGATTTGCTTGATGATTACTTCCACAAACAAATCCTGTATTCATCATGACATGAAAAGTAGCTTAACTCCCCAAAATACAGTCATTCAATAGTGTTACCTGGAATCATGACAGCACCAACATGTACTCATTGTGTAATCTTCTATATGCAATAGTGAGTGCACTAGTAGGGTGGAACTGATTAGCACTCTGATTAAAAAAAAGACAATATTAAATCTAGGCTGGTTTATTTTGCCTTAACAGAACAGTAAATCAGGCAAGAAAACTAAAAAATACTGCAGATGCTGGAAATCTAAAACAAAAACAGAAATTGCTGGAAAATCTCAGCAGGTCTAGCAGCATCTGTGGAGAGAAATCAGGGTTAACGTTTCAGGTCCAGTGATTGTTCTTCAGAACTTCTTCCATTCTGAAGAAGGCTCACTGGACCCAAAACGTTAATTCTAACTTCTCTCCAATAAATAGGCAAGTTTTTTTTGCCGAATCTGATCAGCTTTATCTTTATAAATAGGAGCAGGGATGACGTATTCAAGCCCTCTATCCTGCTCCCCATACAACTAAATCACAGTTGATTTTCTATGGCAATGCTATTTTCTTATGTTTTCCTCACATCTTTGATCTCATCAACATCTTGAAGTCTATCTATCGCTGTCTTGATGATACGCAAGGACAGCACAATGACTTATCAAGAGGTTATTTGTCTCCTTCTTGTTATTCTTTACAGGCTTCCATGGCTGAGTATATGGTCCTCTACTTTTCTGAACAAGAAATTGGGAGACTGAGCTCTGAGTCCCTACCTGTCTTAGGGTTGACCACTAGTACTGCCAATAAAACCAACACATGTCAAATCAGGAGTGAATTTCTCCAAGAAAAGATCTGCTGTGCTTGCAGACAGTTAGCTTAACATATTAGTTATCCCAGCATGCTGAAATCATCTGTTTGTGTGTGTCTCAATCTTATCAGCATAACAGTTTTGATGACTGAACTATTTGAATCAAAGGATCCCATTGAGATAGTTAGTTCCCTATTGTCTAAATGACAGCAGCCTTTCCCTCTGTACAAAAAAAGGTGCTGATTCTTTGTGAATTAATCCATACACATCACAATCTGACTGCATTTCATAAACATAGTTTAAATCAAAAGTCTCTGTTGTCTAAAAAGGAGAAGAAATATCTCAGATTTATATAGCAAATTTCAGTAGATCACAAAGCACTTCATAGACATTGAACTATTATTAAACTGTAAAGTAGAATTTTATAGGGATCCGAGCAACATGTCTATGTTGAGATTTCTGGCAAAATCAGATGAAAAAAGATAGCGAGAACTGCAGATGCTGGAGTCAGAGTCAATACAGTGTGGAGCTGGAAAGTCAACGTTTCAGGCCTAGACCCTTCATCAGGTCTGGGAGGGGGAAGGGAGCTGGGAAATAAATAGAGAGAACGGAGGTGGGGCTGAGGAAAGGTAGGTCGGATGGTGATAGGTGAATGCAGGTAGTGGTAGTGGGGCAACAAGGTGCAGGGCTGGATGAACACAGCAGGCCAAGCAGCATCATAGGAGCAGAGAGGCTGACGTTTCGGGCCTAGACCCTTTTGGTCAGTGGGAAGGGTGGGGCGGATAGGTGGGAGAGAAGATGGACAGGTTGTGTCAGGTCAAGGAGGTGGGGATGAGAGGGAGGGTTGGACATGGGATGAAGCCGGGGTGGGGAGATTATGAAACTGGTGAATTCTATGTTTAGGCCATTGGGCTATAGGCTCCCGAGATGGAATATGAGGTGTTGTTCCTTCAGTTTGCGTGTGGCATCATTGTGACACTGGAGGAGGCCCAAGATGGATATGTCACCCAGGGAATGGGAGGGGGAGTGAAAATGGTCAGCAACCAGAAGGTGTTGTTGATTATAGTGTATGGAGCACAGGTGCTTCGCAAATCTGTCACCGAGGCCACGTGTGGTCTCATTGATGTAGAGGAGGCCACATTGGGAGCAACGGATACAGTAGACCAGGTTGGAGGATGTACAAGTGAGCCCCTGTCGGATATGGAAAGTTTGTCTTGGGCCTCGGATGGAGGTGAGGGGGGAGGTGTAGCACCTCCTGTGGTTGCAGGGAAAGCTACCAGCTGTGGTGGGGTTCGTGGGGAATGTGGTGTGGATGAGTCGCAGAGAAAGCAGTCCCTATGAAAGGAAGATAGGGGTGGGGAGGGAAGTATCTCTTTGGTAATGAGTCGGATTCTAGGTGGCGAAAGTGGTGGAGGATGTTGCGCTGGATGCAGAGGTTGGTGGGGTAGCATGTGAGGACCAGGAGTCTCTGTCTCTATTTCTGTTGTGGGCAGGGGGTTTGAGGACAGAAGTGCAGGAAATACAAGAGATACGGTTGAGGGTATTTTCAATCAACGGAGGGGGGATGTTTCAGTCCTTGAAATAGGAGTACATCTGGGATGTCCAGGAGTGGAACATTCCACCTTGGGAGCAGATGTCGTGGAGGCGGAGGAATTGGGAGTCAGGGATCACATTCTTGCAGGAGGGTGGGTGAGAGAAGGTGCAGTCAAGGTAGCTGTGGGAATTGATGAGCTTGAAATAGATGTTAGTTCTGAGGCGGTCACCAGAGGTGGAGACAGAGAGGTCCAGGAAGGAGAGAGAGGTATCAGAGATGGTCCAATTGAATAAGGTTGGGGTGAAAAGTGTTAATATAGTTGATGAACTGTTCAAGCTCCTCATGGGAGCACGAGGCAATGCTGATAAAGTCATCGATACAGCGGAGGAAGAGGTGATGGATGGTGCCAGTGTAACAGTGGAAGAGGGACTGTTCCACATATGCTACGAAGAGGCAAGCATAGCTCGGACCCATACAGGTGACAGTAGCCACCTCTTTGGTTTGTATGGAGTGGGAGGAGTTAAAGGAGAAGTTGTTCAGTGTAAGGACAAGTTCTGTTAAGTGGATGAGAGTGTTGGTGGAGGGGGACTGGTTGGGCCTGTGGGAGAAGAAGAAGCGGAGGGCTTATAGGCCACCTGCATGGGGGATACAAGTGAACAGGGACTGGACAATCATGGTGAAGATGAGGTTTTGGGGGCCGGGGAATTGAAAATCCTGGAGGAGGTAGAGGGAGTGGGTACTATGCTGAATGTAGGTGGGGAGTTCCTGGACCGGGGAGGGGGTGGTGGGGGGGGGGGTGGTGGTGGTGGGGGGGGGGGGGGGGGGGGGGGGTGTTGGTGGGGGTGGTGGTGGTGGTGGAGGTGGAGGGCGGGATGGTGTGGGGGAGACAGAGTCAAGGTAAGTGGAGATACGTTCAGTGGGGTAGAGCAGGCAGACACAATGTGTCGACCGGGGCAGTCAGGTTTGTGGATTTTGGGGATGATGAGGTTGGAGGCTGTGGGTGGGAGGTCTCCTGATGTGATAAGGTTGTGGATGGTCTGAGAGATGATGGTCTGGTAACAGGGGTGGGGTCAAAATTAAGGGGGCAGTAGGAGGAGGTTTTAGAGGGTTGGCGCCTGGCCTCTGCGCTGTAAAGGTCAGTATACCATATCACCACCGTGCCCCCTTATCAGTGGGTTTGATGGTGACGTTAAGTTTGCAGCGGAGGGAACAGAGGGCTGTGCGTTCCATGAGGTAGAGGTTGGAGGGAGTGACGGGGGTGGAGAGTTGAGGCGATCGATGAAGAGGTCAAGAGAGAGTAGGAGGCCGTGGGGTGGTGTCCAGGAGGAGGGGGTGTGTTGGAGGTGGGAGAAGGGGTCAGCAGAGGATGGATTACACTCTCAATGAAAGAAATAAGCTTGGACGCAGAGGTGGTGGAAAAAGAGTTCAACATCCAGACTTGAATGGAATTCGTTGATGTGTGTGCACAGGGGAATGAAGGTGAGTCCTTTCCTGAGGACTGATTGTTTGTCCTCAGTGAGGGGGTGGTCTGGGGGGATGACGAATATCTTTCGGTTGCTAACCATTTAAATTCCCCTGTACATCCTCCAACCCGGGTCTACTGTATCCGCTGCTTCCGATGTGGCCTCCTCTACATCGCTGAGGCCAAATGTAGAATTGGTGACAGATTTGCGGAGCACCTGTGCTCCATATGCTATAATTAACAACACCTTCCGGTTGCTAACTATTTTAACTCCCCCTCCCGCTCCTTTCGTGACACGTCTATCCTGGGCTTCCTCCAGTGTCACTCCTCCTCTCTCTATTTATTTGCCAGCTCCCTTCCCCCTTCCCAGTCCTGATGAAAGGTCTAGGCCTGAAACATCGACTTTCCTTCTCCTTTGATGCTGCCTGACCTGCTGTGTCCCTCCAGCTCCACACTGTATTGACAAAATCAGATGAAAAGTCTGGCCAGCATCATCTAAACGTCAGAAGCTTCTTGTTCCGGCTTTTATGCTTTTCACAAGTGGCATGGTGACTTTCTCAAAAGGCAGCACCAACTTGCCAGTTAAAGGGGATGATTGTTTGTTAAATGTCTTGCTGACAGCCCAACTCACCTCATTAATACTCAGTTTTCTATCTTTCCCAAACTCGCTGAGGGAAAGCAGAGTTTCCTAGGTACCATGGAAACATGATATGTGGCAAATTCAGCTCACTGCTTGCTCCAAACAACCTCCAAATTGGGCACTGGTACCAAAATTTCAGGGCACATTGCATGGGCACCAGCCACTGGACTCCACATTCATGGACATTGGCATCTGACATGTGCCAGTTTCTAAGAATCCTCAAGGCACATCTCTGATCCTACTTATGCTATGCTTCTTCATTTCAATGCTGCACCAGAAATGATCATCATTATGCTGCAGCAAGGAAACTCTACTCATAGACTGGGGCTCTCCACTTTAACTTTATTTCTGATGCTCACAGCAGCCCTGCCTTGCATTGCATTGCATTGCATTACCTTACCTTTTTTGCGGTTTACCCCTCAGCTGGAGATATGAGGCTCATAATACTTATGGATTGCTTTGCCATTTAGTTTGGACACAGGGAAGGAAGCTTGTTATGTTTAGTAGCCTTCAATCAAACCTTTGCTTGCGGGTCCCAGCACAGAAAATCAGTGGCAGCCTATGATACCAGGCTTGGAAATGGTCAGTCAGCCAGTCAGGGTGGTCAGATGAAGGATGCTTTCCACATTAGGAATGTTGGATAGTCCATCACTCGTCTTGAGGTGTTTTTGCCTACTGAGGACTACTTTCCTCATAGAATGAGAATGAAGCAGGTATTAAGGGAAATGTGAGTGGGTGGCACAACTGTTATTTTTGGCACAGGAGATGAGATAGCACAAAGGGTTGATTAGTGGTATGGGGGGGTTTGGTGGGTGACAGTGTGTGAGGGAGGATGTTGCAGTTATTAGTGAGAGCTGTAAAAATCAAGCTTAATAAAAACTGAAAGAACTGCGAAGGCTGTAAATCAGAAACAAAAACAGAAATTGCTGGAAAAGCTCAGCAGGTCTGGAGAAAATTCAGAGTTAACGTTTCGAGTTGAGTGACCCCACCTCAGAAAACAAGCTTTGGTGGATGGTGAATACAGTAGCTGAGAAAGAGTAAGTGTTGGTATTGTAGAGAAGATGGTGGTAGTTAACACTGGCAGAGTGGAGAAGGTAATTGATCTTCTTTCTACTGTGCTGAACGTTCCTCTAGATGGTTGAGACTGCACTGACGCACATGGCAACTTCGGACCAGGTGAGCATGGTCTGGTGTCATGGCCTCCACTGCTGTTCCTAAGGGAAGAGAAAGTCCTTCCTGTGCACCACCCTGTCCAGCAGGACCTTCAGGTTCCTGCCTGCACAGCGGTGTGACAACTTACCCCCACCTCCCATCTGCCACATTGAGGGCAAATTTCAGGAGCCATGCAGGGTAGCTCTGGACTGACAGTGTTTCTCTGTGTGCACAATAGACTTTTAATGAAAGCATGGACACAAGAAAGACCAATGAATTTTGGGATATCTGCTGAGGGGCAAGTTGTTCTAGGAACGGTGCGTGATAAAATGGGACCATGATTGGATGGGAGGGATTCCACAGTTAATCAGGCAAGATTTGTAAGATACGCCCAGAAGACGCACTAGGCCTCATGGTGGCAATTCTTCCAAAAGACTCAGATCTAGCCAAATAAAACCCTTAAGATTCAGCACGTGGTCACTTTTAAGTCTTGTATAGGGTTGAGCCAGTTCACATATCTCAAGGCCCACAAATAGCAATAGCAACATTTATCCTTATGCAGTGATAGTCGAGGGATAAATATTCAGGACACTAAATGAAAATTCCATGCTTTTTAAAAATAGTATTATTATTAGTTAGTTTATGTATAACTGAATAAACATAAACATATCAGCCGTTACACCTAGTGATCCCATAGTTTGTGTTGCAAAAGACTGTCTTTCACTGACGAAGCTGATTCCATTTTCTCAACCATAACATTGTATTTTCCACCATTTTAGGGATAACACTTCTTTCATCAGAATAAGGGAATCAGTTTTAGAAATAAATGCAGAGAGTTGGCAAAAGGCTTAGGTTTCCCCTGTTGAAATTATAGAAGCACCAAATGTAAAAGTTGCTTAAAATCCAACCTGAATTCTGGAATAGCCATATATTCCATATCAATCCCTCAAACCCCCGTAGCCCAGGCCCACCCAAAGTAAAAGGGATATAACTAGTTTCCTGCTTATCTCTAAGTTAACAGAGTTTGGTGTTAAAGACAACCACAGCTTACTGACCACGAAGGAAAACAAATGGCCCCAGAGAGTGGGGAACAAGGATCAATTTCCTTGGTTACTAGGTTGAGAAAGCAAGTAACACAGCAGAGTTATGATGCATTCTGTTGGCAAACAAATAGATGGTGCCATAGATGAATACATATCTATTTTTGTCATGATATTACCATTATAATTTCCATCTTTGCCACTTCATCATGGTATTCTTCATAGTCTCACCTAAGCAAGACATATAGCAAATTCTTATTCGGCATTAGCGCCATCTGGAATTAATGGACATGAAGAACAAAAAAATGAAGAAAATGCATTTGAATATATGTGTTTTATAGTTCAGTCGGATTTTCCTTTGGTTCCAATCAATTAATATTTTGTGTTTTCTAATGTGCTCTGAAGGAGATGGAGAACTATTTCTACTATTCACAGCTGCGTTACCAGCATGTCAGTACAATGGAGCCCAGGGAAATATCAACTCATATTCCACTGCAGGAAATACCATTTATGATGAGAGCACTGGGATTCTACCCTACAGAGAAAGAGGTACATTGTATATGTTCAAGTCCACAAAAATAATTTGCATTTCTTCTACTATGTGCTGTTGTACAGTTTCTGAATAAACATGGCAAAGAAAGCACACATATGGCAGCCTTTCATTGCATGAGATGGTAGTTTGCACCATGGTGGTAAACCATGTGATAAGCATCCTTACTATGGCTAAGCAGACCCACTAAGGCATAAATACGATATACACTAGTCTATTTTTCATAATGCTGTAAAACTAAATGAAATCCTCTGTTCAAACAGGGTCTTTAAAGGGTGGAAGATAATTGGTAGTGGCTGTAGGCTGAGGGGAGGAAGCAGATTGATACAAAGTGGGAGTCTAGAATGATCTTAGACAGAATGTGACAAAAAAAATTAAGATATAAAGGGAAAGGCAGAGTACAAGTAGATGTTGAGAATGCAGGAACAGTTAGAGAAAGATAAGAGTTTTGGGTGTAAAAGTTAGAGCAGATATAGAGACCAGGATGAAGCAGTGATAAAGAACCTCAATGTACCTAGGTGATATACTGGTAAGCTTATGCCTCACCTTGGGCACTTTAGTATCTTTGAAATCAAAGACCTAATTCCACTAATGACTGGAGCAGATCCCACCCACCACAATGGCACCTGCAAATAAAATCAGGAAAAAGAACAAGAGTGCTGTAATTTTCTGTTAGATAGATTGAATAATTTGCTAATTTTGATGACTTTCATTACAGATAGAGGACATGCTGAATGAGGTGAAGTTCAATAAATATGTGGACACAGGAATGTATGTGACAGACATTGATTTAGGTGAATTCATTAAACTGTATATAAACCATCGACCTGTTTTTGGCATAACTGCTTCTGAGTTGCGTCATACATTTGATGTTCTTGGCTACGACAATGAGAATGGAGACAAAGCAATTAAGTTAGGAGAATTATTGCAACTATTGCAAAGTGGAGGTGAGTCAAATGACAACAATTAAATTGTAAAGTGGGTTATCTAATTATTACCACAGTGCTATTTGTGAGAGGCTCACTACACTCTGATGGACTGTTTACTATATTACAACATTGATTCCATTTCAAAAGTACTTAATAGCAACTATAAAGTGCTTTAGATGTCCTTTTGTACTGAAAGATGACATATAAATACAATTTATTTTTTAGAAATGAGTATGTTAATATAAATACAGAGAATCACTGAGAGAGTAACATAGCAATAAATCTGTTCACCACTTATACTGAATACTTAGTACCATGTAAAACTGCATAGTACTCACATTTTCTTCAATGTTTTTCCTTCTAACATCTTCCTTGGTTCTTTTAAACATGACTTCTTAAACTGAGATACAGTTCCATAGTTGTAAGAGCCTTATGACAACTCATTCAAATAGACGTTTTTTACAAATAAATCTAATAAATGACTACAGTTCAGTTATCTCATGATGGAGAACCTCTCCGAGCTGAATCATCCATCAAGGTTTTTTGATTCACTCCTTCTTGGGATGTGAGCATCTCTGCCAAGATTACCATTTATTGTGTATCGCTAATTTGCTTAATTGTCCTTCAGAAGGTGATGTTGTGCTGCCTTCTTGAACCATTAAAGTCCAAATGAAGTAGATAGACCCACAGTGTTGTTTGTGAAGGAAGTTTCAGGATTTTGACCCAGTGACAATGAAGGAATGTGATATATTTCCAAGTCAAAATGGTGTGTGAAATTTCTGTAGATGTTGTGAAGTAATTATGAACCCCAGCTTTGTGTCTTGTCCTGTCCAGCAAGCATGACAGAAGTCAAATGGCAAACCTAATTATTTTCTTACCAGATGTTTCTTGGGCAATCCCATAAGCATTGCTAGATGATGAACAGGAGCAGGCCTGAATAATGTTTCCATTTCCCCTCAGCCAGATACTAGGCCATTTGTAGCAAATATACACATGAACCTCAGTGTGTACTTGGAATAAACTAATTGCATGTGAAGCAGTTTGAGAGTTTTCTGAGTGAATTGGGAAGGTACTTTCTAAATAGCCATCATTCTTCCTTAATTGTATAACTGGTTATTAAACTGGACTGAACACTTGCCAACACAATCATCACTTTCACCTCTGTTTTTAATTCTATATTGTAATCTTGCACATAGTCAGTGAAAACAACTCAGCACAATACTAATCTTTTTTCAAATTATTTCAAGAGATGTAGGTGCTGATGGCAAGGCCAACATTTGTTGCCCATTGCTAGTTGCCTTTGGATTGAATAATTGAACAACTTTAGAGGGCAGTGAATAGTCAGTGACATTGATGTGGGTCTGGAGTCACATATAGACCAGACCAGGTAAGGATGGCAGATATCCTTCCCTAAAGGGCATTAGTGAATCAAGTGCAGTTTTTAAAACAATCAATGACAGTTGCATGGTCACCATACTTATTGAGTGTAAATTTCACCAGATGTCAAGGTGGGATTTAAATCTACATTCCTAGAGAATGAACCTGAGTCTCATTAACTTGTGATGTCACTAGTCCAGTGACATTACTATTTCATTACCATGTCTCTCTCAGCCATATGACAGTCACAAAAGAAGCTTAGGTGACTTGTTCATCAATTTTTGTTCATTGTGGAGAAGTATCATGATTTGTCTGTTCAGAACCTACCCAGACCCCTGTGCATAATATGACAAAGATATGAATCAAGGATATGATTATTTTGGATTATAGTAAACACTTTAGGGCGGCACGGTGGCTCAGTGGTTAGCACTGCTGCCTCACAGCACCACGGACCCGGGTTTGATTCCGACCCTCGGGCAACTGTCTGTGTGGAGTTTGCACATTCTCCCCGTGTCTGCGTGGGTTTCCTCCCACAGTACAATGATGTGCAGGCGAGGTGGATTGGCCATGCTAAATTGCCCATAATGTTCAGGGAGGGGTCTGGGTGGGATGCTCTGAGGGTCAGTGTGGACTTGTTGGGTCGAAGGGCCTGTTTCCACACTGTAGGGATTCTATGAACTTTGAAGTGAAGTTTGTGTATACATAAGGGTATCCACATAATAACATGAAAACAGGATAGCAGAAGAAGCCCATATTTCCTGAAGATATTCCTGGTATTGCAGATGATTAGATACTAAAGTATTACATGATTCAAGTACAGTATGTTTTCTCATGTTTTTGCATGGAAATTTAGTTTGATATGTTAATGATGATCCAAATGAAATTTATATAGTAAGCCATTAGATGGAGCTGTGCGTACACAGATTTTTTAGGTTGAGAATAAGGCCAATTATTTGTATCTGTTTTTGTTGTGGAAGTATAATGAGTTTGGACATAGTGAAACTTTTGGTTTTATGCAAGAGAATGAAAAGCCAGAAAACAGACATACATCACACAAAGAAAAAGAAGGAAAAAAATTTCCATTCACTGGGCTCCTGTATAGTCACCCAGAAATGGCGGAAGTATAAACTCACAATGTTTCCATAGTATAAACTAAGGAAACAAATACAAATATTTTCATAAACTAGTGGTTTTGAGTGACATATACACGATGCAAAGGATAGCTGATATCTTGCTATCCAACAAAGTAAGTAAAGCTCAGCACAGCTCTGAAAACAGAGATGTGGCAGATTTAGAGATAGCAAGAGCTGCAGATGCTGGAGTCAGAGACAATACAGTGGAGCTGGAGGAGCACAACATGCCAGGCAGCATCAGAGGAGCAGGAAAGTTGACATTTCAGGTCGGGACAATTCTTCAGAAATGGGGAGGGGGAAGGGAGCTGGGAAATAAACAGAGAGAGGAGGGGTGGGGCTGGAGAAGGTAGGTGGGATGGTGATAGGTGAATGCAGGTAGGAAGTGGTGAGGATTGGTCAGTGGGATGGATGGTGCGGACAAGTGGGAGAGAAGATGGACACATTGTATCAGGTCAAGGAGGTGGGGATGAGAGGGAGGATTGGGCATGGGATGAGGCCGAAACTTCCGCCCCTCCGGTGGTCAAAAATGCCCTCAACCACATCTTTTGCATTTCCCACACTTCTACCCTCAAACCGTCTCCCTCCAACAAAAATAAAGACACAATCCCCCTTGTCCTCACATACTACCCCACCAACCTCCGCATCCATGGCATCATCCTCCGCCACCTAAAATCCAACCCCACAACCAAAGAGATATTTCCCTCCCCACCCCTACTTGCCTTTTGTCGGGACTGTTCACCCACGACCCCCACATCAGCTCCACACTCCCCACTAACCCCACCACACCTGGCACCTTTTCCTGCAACTTCAGGAAGTGCTACACCTGCCCCGACACCTCCCCCCTCGCCCCCATTCAAGGCCCAAAGCAAACCTTTCATATCAGGCAGGGGTTTACCTGTACATCTGCCAACTTGTTTTACTGTATCCGCTGCTCCCGATTTGGCCCCCTCTACATCGAGTGAGACCAAGCGTAGACTCGGAGACCATTTTGTAGAGCGTCTGCGCTCTGTTCACGAAAAATGACAACACTTTCTGGTCACCAACCATTTTAACTCCCCCTCCCACTCCCTTGGTGACATGTCCATCCTGGGCCTCCTTCAGTGTCACAGTGACACCACATTCAAATTGAAGGAAAACACCTCATATTCTGCCTTTGCAGCCTTCAGCCGAATGGCCTCAACATAGAATTCACCTGTTTTAAAATTTCCCCAACTCATGTCCAAACCTCCCCTCTCATTCCCATCTCCTTGACCTGACACAACATGTCCATCTTCTCTCCCACCTATCCACACCACCCATCCCACTGACCAATCCTCACCACTCCCTACCTGCATTCACCTATCACTATCCCACCTACCTTCCCCAGCCCCACCCCTCCTCTCTCTATTTATTTCCCAGCTCCCTTCCACCTCCCCATTTCTGAAGGAGGGTCCTGACCCAAAACGTCAACTCTCCTGCTCCTCTGATGCTGCCTGGCCTGCTGTGTTCCTCCAACTCCACAGTGTATAGTAGATTTAGGTTCAAGGATTCATGACATATTTCTCTCTCTCAACTTTATATTTTCCTTATTTCCACTTTAATGTCTCTCATTGATTTACTAAGTGCTTGCCTAACTGTTATAAGGTGACTCGATCCTGAGTGAAGATCTCACGCAGCAATTCAGATCAAAACTAGTGAAACTCAATTGTTACTTGTTGTAATAACTTGGTTGCAAATTCAGTCAGTCATGGTCAAAGAACTGCAAATAGCATACCGAATATCCAATGGTTATTACTTCTTTCCTCGGGACATAATGTATTCATTTTAAAAAAATTTATGTTAGTGAATCCAACTCAGTTATCATTGCTTGCCTCTAATCATGAAAGCAACTGGTAGGAGTGGTTTTAGCCATATGACATTTGTCAATTATTTTGATTATTAAAAACTTAATAAGTACCATGAGACCCATCTTCTATACATAATTATTAAATGTGTTGAAAATACAAAGATGAAAATTCCATTCTGGAAATTCCCAAAATAATTACATGGAATGATAATGAAAAAATGAATATGTTAGCTACATGCCATTGTCACCATGCTTCTGGCACAAAATATCTGCTTTTTGAAGTGTAGATGCACTATAAAATCCTTCTCTTGCTTTTTGTTTTGCTTTCTAGGTGAATGTATGACTGAGGAAGAGGTAGCAGAGTGCCTTTCCACACTACTAGGCTTGAATCCAGAAGGAGGAAGTTCTGAATTGATCTCTTTTGATGCCAAAAGTAAGTATGCGTTGAGATAATTTACATTACTATTTGTTCTTAAATGAATTTAAGTTGTTCCAGTCAAAGTTTTTTTTTGCTTTCGATAGTCTAATACTATTTGATAGGTATTCTATTCTGAGCTAATGTTGACCATGACCTTTTGAAACTATAGGGTGGAGTATAATACTGCTCTTGGGAGCATGAAAGGAGGCAGTTGGAGGCAACAAATTTTGTGGGAGTGAAATGTCAGCTTCCTAACAGTGGAATGAAAGTTGGAAATTAAGTACACAATGAATTAAAGGTAGATCAGTAAGTGGTAGGAGCCTATTTTTAATCCAGTCCTATCAATACCTGGAATTTATTTAAATGTATTTCAGAACAGTTTTGTGATGCCCCAATGCAAACCTGAAATATTAGTTTATTCTAATCTCATCACTAAGTACAACATAAACACAAGAGTGCCTATTCTTTCAGATGTTATAATTAGTATGCAGAAAGGTCAGGTTCTTGGGTTATAGCTGCATTTAAATGACAAAGCCTTTCAGAACAAAGGAACAGGAGAAGGCCATAAAGCTCATTGATCTGCCAAATGGTAAGGATGACACAAAGATTCTGAAAAGGGACCTTGACAGGTTAAGTATACTGTGGGAAAATGTGAAGTTATGCATTTGGGCAGAAAGAATAGAGGAACAGAACATCAGTTAAATGGAGAAAGACTGCAGAAAGATGCAGAACAGAGTGATTTGAGAGTCCTTTGTCCCCCTTATCAACTTTGCTAGTAACATATTCAAAGAACTCTACCAGGTTTATCAAATATTACTTTGAAAACTCTATCAGGTTCATGGAACATGACTTCTCCTTCAGAACATCTATGTTGACTCTGCCTAATCAAACAATTATTTTCTAAATGGCCAGTAATCATAATGGATTCCAGTATTTTTCTGAATACTGATGTCAGCCTAACTGTAGCTCCCCATTTTCTCACCCTCTCCTTTCTTAAACAGTGGGTTACATTTGGAATATTCCAATCTGTAGGCAGCATTGCAGAATTAACAGAATTTTAAAAGGTGATCACCAGTGCATCCATTAACTGTATAGCCATCTGTTTCATTATTCTAGGGTGAAGGTCATTGGGTCCGGGGGATTTTTTTTGATTTTCAATCTTATGAATTTCTTCAATTTTACTATTACTAATTTATCTGAATTCCACACTCTCAAAAAACCTTTCGACTTTATTATTTTAGGGAAACTTTTTCTGTTTTTCTTTATATGTTGCTTCACTGACATTTCTCTATTTTCTATTCTACACTCCCCATTCTCTGCCTGTAATGGACACATGTTTGTCTTTAGAGAACTGTCTCTTCAATTTCTCCAGAAGAAATTTTGCTAATCCTTCATTCTTACTAACAACTTCAATCTTTATTAAAGTTTCAGACAATGTTATTGGCTTTCAACGCTGACTATGTTGAGTACCCACTGATTTTTAAAAGTTTTTTGATTGGGATGTTGGTTATCAGTGGCAAGGCAATATTTGTTGCCCATTCCTAACTGTCCTTGTGAAACGCTTTTTAATACATCCTAAGAATATGAAAGATCCTGTATTAGTGCAAGCTAACTTCTTTTCCTTGTTATTTTGTCCATTGTCAAATAAATTGATACTTCACATTTAATGCTACTTAAGAGTTTGTACCCAGTGTGATAATCCATTTATCTCAAAGCTATGGGAGAACCTAAATTTAACCTATAATGATCATCACCTTCACATTTTTGATAATGCTATCCCGAACGTTATTTATCATAATTGACATATTTGAATGTTTTGAATGGTGTACAATTTATAAACTCATAATCTGTGAGAAGAAACATTATTAAATTTATGCATTTCAATTGGTCCAAAGCAACAAAAATCTGTATTTCTAAAGTACCTCATGTAGTAAAATGTTCTCAAGGCTTTTGTCAAACAAAACTGTACGTCAAGTCAAATTGGGACATATTAGGGCAGGTGACCAAAAGTTTGGTCATGACAATAGATTTTAAGGAACATTGAAAAGGAAGAAAGAGAGGTGGAGAGGTACAAAGATTTATGAAGGAAATTCCAAAGTTAAGGGTCATTGGAATTGAAGAGATGGCTGCTAATGGTGGAGCAAATTAAAACTGGGATGCTCAAGGCCAGAATTTGAGGAGTACTAATATCTCAGAGGGTTGTAGGGCTGGAGGAGGTTTCAGGTTCAGAGATGGATAAAGTCAAGGCAGGTTTTGAAAACAAAGATGAAAGATTGGCTTATGGCAAGAAACAGAGGGTTATGGTTGAAGGGTATTTTTGTGACTAGAAGCCTGTGCCAGTGACATACCACAGTGTTTGGTACTGGGTCCCTTGCTGTTTGGTGTATACATTAATGATCTAGACACAGATGTAGATGGTTTGATCAGTAAGTCCGTAGACAGAACAAAAATTGGTGGTGTAGTGAAAAGTGAGGAGGAAAGCTTCAGACTATTGGACTATATAGACAGGTTGGTCAGATGGACAGAACAGTGGCAATTGGAATTTAATCCTGAAAAATGTGAGATGCTGCAAATTGGAAGGACTAATAGGGCAAGGGAGCACACAATGAATAGTAGGATCAGACGGACCTCAGTGTATATGTCCATAGATCCTTGAAGGCAGCAGCATAGGTTGATAAGTCAGTTAAATGGCATATGGGATATTTGCCTTTATCATCCAAGGCACTGCATACATGAACAAGGAGGTTGTTCTGATGAAGCTGTGTAAAACATTAATTAAGCCTCAGTTGAGCACTGTGTGCAGTTCTGGTTGCCAAACTATAGGAAGAATTTCTCTACACTAACGAGTGTGCAGAGGAGATTCACCAGGATGGTGCCTGAGATGGAGCAATTTAACTATGAAAGGGACTGGATAAGATGGATTCTTTTCCATTGATCAGATCAGCCTAAGGGTTGGGATGGAGCTGTTTGAGATGTCCAAAGTTCTAAGGGGCACAGACACTGTAGATAGGAAGAATTTTTTTCCCCTTAATAGAGGGGTCAACGACCAGGGGACACAGTTTTAAGGTAAGGACCAGGAGGTGTAAAGGGGATTCAAGGAAGGTTGCAGATATCTGGAACTAACTGCCTTAAAGAGTGGTAGAGGCAGGATCCATCAAGACATTTAAGAAGTACAGCATTTAGGTGAACACTTGAAGTGCCATCCAAGGCTATGGACTAAGTACTGGAAAATAGGATTACAATGGACGGACGTTTGATGATTGGCATCGACCCAAT
>NW_025967748.1:0-3730 GCF_021869965.1 Rhincodon typus | reverse complement strand
AATAGGATTACAATGGACGGACGTTTGATGATTGGCATCGACCCAATGGGCTAGAGGGCTTCTTTCCTTGCTGTGAAAACTCTACGACCCTCAAATTTTAAAACTGAGATGTGGTAAGATGTATACTTAAACTGATCCATCCACTGCTAGGTTGTGAATGAGTTCAATGGTCATGGTTTAAATAACCACAAACCATTACAGCCTTGATTCAAACGTGGACAAAAGAGCTGAATTCCAGAAGTGAGGTGAGAGTGACAACCCTTGACATCAAGGCTGCATTTGATCCAGTGTGGCATCAAGGAGCCCTAGCAAAACTGGAATCAATGGGTATTGGGGGAAAACTCTCCAGTGGTTGGAGTCAGATCCGACACATAGGAAGATGGTCATGGTTGCTGGAGGTCAGCTCCAGGACATCTCTGTGGGAGTTCCTCAGGGCAGTAACCTAGGCTCAACTATCTTAAGCTGCTCCATCAATGACCCTTCCCTTCATCATAAGGTCAGAAGTGGGGGTGTTCGCTGATGAATGCATGATGTTCAGCACCATTCATGACTCCTCAGACACTGAAGCAGTCCGTGTCCAAATGCAACAAGATCTGGACCATACCCAGTCTTGGGCTGTCAAGTGGCAAGTAACATTTGCACCACACAAATGTCAGGCTATGACCATCACCAATAAGAGACAATCTATCCATTGTCCCTTGTCATTCAATGGTGTTACCATCACTGAATCCCCCACTATCAACATCCTGGGAGTTATCAACTGGACTCACTACATAAGCGCAGTGGTTACAAAAGTGGGTCAGAGGCTAGGAATACTGCAGCAAGTAGCTCACCTCCTGACTTCCGAAAGCCTGCCTACCATCTACAAGGCACAAGTCAGGAGTGTGATGGAATACTCCCCACTTGCCTGGATGAGTGCAACCCCAACAACATTCAAGAAACTTGACACCATCCAAGACAAAGCAGCCCGCTTGATTCGCACTGCATCCACAAGCATCCACTCCCTCCCCCACTGATGCTCAGTTGCAGTAGTGTGTACTATCTACAAGATGCACTGCAGAAATTCACCAAAGATCCTTAGACAGCACCTTCCAAACCCACAACCACTTCCATCTAAAAGGACATGGGGAGCACATACATGGAAGACCACCACCTTCAAGTTCCCCTCCAAGCCACACAGCATCTGGAAATTTATCGCCGTTCCTTCACTGTCACTGAGTCAAAATCTTGGAATTCCCTCCCTAATGGCATTGTGCGTTAACCCACAGCAGGTGGACTGCAGCAGTTCAAGAAGGCAGCTCATCACCACCTTCTCAAAGGCAACTAGGGACAGGTAATAAATGCTGGCCCGGCCAACGACACCCACATCCCACAAAATGAATAAACTTTAAAAAAGGTCAATGTCAAAGATTCTTACATGGCATTTTTTTTACACTTTTCTTGTTGTGCATAAAGTTCGTATCTCAGAATAACTAAAACATATCAGATAGAGACCAAATATCTATTGAAATGTTTCCATGAAACAGATCTGCTAAACAAACAGAACAATGTACAAATTAAAAATCCTTCACAGATTATATTCCAAACTCAGGGGAGGCGATGGCCTAGTGGTATTATCGCTGGACTGTTAATCCAGAGACCAGATAATGTTCTGGGGAATGGGGTTTGAATCCTGCCACAGCAGATGGTGGAATTTGATTTCACTAAGTATCTGGAATTAAGAATCTAATGATGACCATGAATCCATTGTCGATTGTCAGGAAAAACCCATCTGGTTCACTAATGTCCTTTAGGAAAGGAAACTGCCATTCTTACCTGATCTGGCCTACATGTGACTCCAGACCCACAGCAATGTGGTTGACTCTGAACTGCCCTCTGGGCAATTAGGGATGGGCAATAAATGCTGCCTAGCCAGTGACGCCCTCATCCCGTGAATGAATAAAGGAAAAAAAAAATGTCCTCACTGGGAGACTAATCAGAGATGAGTGAATTTGAGAATTTGGACAACATATGTTCTGCTTCTGGAGGTGATGAATTTGGAGATAGGAAGGGCAATTAATTCAACAGTGATGTCATCCTGCCTTCACCAGAATTAAGTTCTGAGCAGACAGGCCAATGGTCATAAGGCCCAGGATGTTTGAGGGGCGGTGACTGCAGGCAATGATTGCAGGGGAATAAGCTGCGATCCATCCCCCACCATTGATTCCAATCCTCCTGTGCCATTGTCCTCGCACCCCTCAGCAGCAGAAACCCACTTAACCCCACACCCACATCATTTTCCTCTATCCTGGGTCCTCTGTGATTGTGGCACTCTAGGCATGTGCTTCTTCGAGCAGTAACTGCCTCTGCCATGGCACTACTAGTGCAAGAACTGTTGACCTCAGTTTCATTTGTAGCTTCTACTGCAATTCCAAGGCTTAAGGCTTTCATGGAAAGGCCTAATTATTGCTTCATTACTGTCAGATTGGTGTGTGTTTCTGCAGGCCTTCTCTAGAAGAGACTGCATGGGTCCTTTGCTGGCTCAAGCTGTCTCTCTAGCCAACTGACACGTTCTCTGGTTCCTCCAGAAGATTCCGTCCCATGAATCAAGAGATATTGTCCAGTGAAGGTGGAGCTAACTCTACACTTAAGATTTAGTAAAGATGTGGAAGACCTTTGGAAATCAGAGCTATAATTTTCTGACCCTTCAATGGATGGAAGATGTGTTGTCCTATGCATCTTATTCGTGCCTGAAACCCCTCATGGAAACAGAAATATGGGCAGCTTTACTAGGGATATTGTGAATGCTCATTGTTAGGCTTTCCCTTTTTTTGATTGATTCTGTTACTTGGAAGGAGAGATGCAATTAGAGGTTTTTAGCTTATTTATGTTTTATGATGTTACATATTTATATGATATTATATGCTTATTACTGCCATTTGTAATTGAATCTGCAAACTTTAATCAGAAAATCCACAAACTTAAACTAAAAGCTTAAAGAAAGAGAAAGCATTGTGAAGAAAAATGATGTTCTGTTTAATTGTAAAATTCATCTTATTGTTGTTTCATTTGGATTTGACAGGTGCATCAGCATTGCTTGAAGAGCAACTTCCCCAAGAGATTACAAGTGAACTGTTTATAAATGAAATATTGGGGTTTCCTCAGGCTTCAACTTGTGTTGAAGATGCAGCTATTCCTACAGCTGCACCAACATAAACACAAGCTAAAATGTACTTTTCCTATCAAATAATTTGCATTCCCTGATTCATTTTAGTTTTCATAATCTCTTTGTTAAATGACCAGAGTTTACTGTTTGATACTTATTTTTAAATTAAAAATATGAATAATTATTCTATTTGTGATGGCTATTCTTAAAGCTAGGGGGATGTTTGCTGATGATTGCACAATATTCACCACGATGTGCAATTCCTCAGGTACTGAAGCAGTCCATATGCAAACATAGCAAGACCTGGATGGTATCCAAGTTGGGTTGACAAGTGGCAAGTAATGTTCACGACGCACACCAGCTTCAGGAAGAGAGAATCTAACTATCTTGACATTCAATGGCATTACCATTAGTGAGTCTTACCCTAACAATATCCCACACATATTACCATTGAGTGGAAACTGAACTGAACTAGCTATATAAATACTATGGCTACAAGAACAGGTCAGAGTTTAGGAATCCTACAATGAATAACTCACCTTCAGGCTCCCAAACCTATTGACCACCCATTGACAAGGCACAAGA
>NW_025967747.1:23622-25000 GCF_021869965.1 Rhincodon typus | reverse complement strand
ACAAATGCTAGACACAAGGAAATAGAAATATTTATTTAACATGATATGATATGCACACCAAGGTGGTTAGCAGTTATTTACAAAAAATCTGCAGTTTAGAATTTTTGGAAGTTAAGGATAGCTTTAATGCTATCAAATGCTGAAAATCTCTCGATGTCTGAAAGTTCAACAAATCCAATAGAGAACTTCTCACACTCTAATCTTCAGCTCATCCAAAACTCTGTGCCCATTTCCAGTTCCATCACCCACATCACTGTAGATTTACATCATCTCTCAAACCCATCTTCAGCATGCCAAAATGTCTTCATTGCTCACCGTCTCCAACTCCTTGATGTTCTGTTCTTCTGATGGATTTGAATTTTACCCCACATTTCACATTTGCTGCACCAATATACCCTCACCAGGCTTGACCCAAGATCTTAAATTCTCAACTGAAGTCTCTTGCTCTTTTTTTTTCTTCAAGACCATCTTTAAAATTTCTTTGATTAAGCTTTTGACCATTTCCTTTTGTTCATCTACTTTTGAATGTCTTTCTGAATCATGTTTCTACACTAAATGCATTCTATAACATGAATAACTTAGATGCAAATACAATTAAAAGGCCCTAAAGTGCTTCACAGGTGCATTTTAGGACACAATATGACACACAGCTACATAAGGAGATGAAGCCAGATGACCAAAAGCTTGATTTCTAAGGAGTACATTAAAGAGGGGAAATTAAGATAAAAAGGTGTAGGGAAGAACTTCCAGCCTTTAGGGCTGAGTCAACGGAAAGTATGGCCACCAAAAATGCAGCAATTAAAATCAAAAGTGCTCAAGAGCATAGAATTAGATGAGCCATTTTTCTTAAGACCTAGGGGTGCAGGTCCATAGTTCCTTGAAGGTAGAGTTACAGGTAGAGAGGGTGGTGAAGGCAGGATTTGGTATGCTTGCCTTCGTTCGTCAGTGCACCAAGGATAGGAATCACTGAATGTACGGATGTCATGTTGTGGACCTTGGTGGGGCCACGTTTAGAATACTGCATTCAATTCTGGTATCCATGCTATAGGAAAGATGTTGTTAAACTTGAAAGGATTCAGAAAAGATTTACAAGGATGTTAACAAGACTGGACGGTTTGAGTTATAAGAGGAGGCTGAATAGGCTGGGGCTTTTTACCTTGGAGTGTCAGAGGCTGAAGAGTGACCTTATAGAGGCGTATAAAATTCTTTGGGGCATGGATAGGGTGAATAGTCAAGGTCTTTTCCCCAGGGTACGGGAGTCCAAACTTAATGCTCTGTCCACAAAAATAGGTGGAGATAGAGCCCAGAGAGAAAAGCAGTAAGACAGATAGCGGAATGGATAATCAACCTAGGAGAATGAATAACTGCTAATTGGGAC